>NC_045436.1:176839882-176926673 GCF_002776525.5 Piliocolobus tephrosceles
AGTGCAATGGCCGGATCTCAGCTCACTGCAAACTTCGCCTCCCGGGTTTACGCCATTCTCCTGCCTCAGCCTCTCGAGTAGCTGGGACTACAGGCGCCCGCCACCTCGTCCGTCTAGTTTTTTTTTTTGTATTTTTTAGTAGAGACAGGGTTTCACTGTGTTAGCCAGGATGGTATCGATCTCCTGACCTCGTGATCTGCCCGTCTCGGCCTCCCAAAGTGCTGGGATTACAGGCTTGAGCCACTGCGCCCAGCCGATGTCTTTTCCTACATACACATACCTATGATAGAGTTTAATTTATAAATTAGGCATGATAAGAGATTGACAACATTAATAATCACATAGAACAAACATAACAATCTACTGTAATAGAACAATTATAACAATCTACTGTTATAACAATCTACTGTAATAACAATTATAACAATCTATTATAATAAAAGTTAGGTGAACACAGTTCACCTAACTCTCTTTCAAAATATCTTACTGTACTGTACTCATCTATTTCCAGAGCTCAGTTGATCGTGGGTAACTGACACAAGGAAAGTGGAAGTGGGTGAGAGAGGCCTGCTGAATTGGGAAATTGTTAGACAACATTCTGCAGTGGCTGAACAGTGGAACACCATGTTGTCATTTCAGTGCTATACAAGAATATTAACTGATGTGGAAAGCTGTCCATTACAATGAAGTTCGAAAAGAACTTGCAAAATACAAGATGCATTATGATCCCATTTGGTATAAATATTAGAAATACATGCATCGGTGTCTAAGGATTGGGATTCAGGACGTTTCCCTTTTCTCCTAGCTCATTTGTGATATTCTCTATTTCTGTAAGAACAGGTATTGTGTAAAACAAAAACATTTGCATTTACTATGGCCCCTCCCTGCTTTCTAGCAAGTCTGTGTTACTGGGCACAGCGATGGTCCTGGAAGAAGAGAGATCTTGGGAAGGAATGGGCCTGTTCCAGGAGCTGGGAATGTGATTGTTTGCCCTTTTGCCCCACAGTGATCCCTCCAGGTCCCCAGGTCAGGTTAAGAGCCCTGTCACAACAACGTTCGGGTTGTGGTCCACCCCCATGTCAGGCAGTAGAAGGTTCATCTGTAAAGTAGAAATAATTGCCTCCACTCTCCCTGTTGGAAATTGAATGGCTGTATGCACATAAAGCACCCCGCCCGAGGCCTGGTACACACTAAGTGCTCCGTAAAAGCCCAGCCATGGGTACCCTACCTTGTGCTCTTCCCTCAGCTGTCCTTGTGCTTCTCTGCTTCCATTCCTTATTCCTCCTTACTCCATTTTTTCTCACCCTCTGTCTCTAGTCCTTACTCCCATAATCCCTTCTTTGTTTTGCTATCTCAGCAGGACGGGAGTGTCAAGACCAAGCTTTTTCCCAATGGTGTTATCTCATCGAAGCCTCATAACCTTGCAGTCAAATCAATGGTGTTATGCCCATTTTATAGAAAAAGAAACTGAGGCCCTGCATGATGCAATGGCCATTGGGATTGGTTTTAGATGGGTGTCCCAAGTCTCCAACAATCCTGTAAGCACTAAGGGTAAAGACTGCGTCGGCTTCAACCTCTGTATCCCACACCCCCTACCCTGCACCCATTTTGTGAAGCCAAAATAGGTGGGGCCTGGGTGAGCAGGAAGGACCTAGTATGATGGTGGTGGTGAAAGGATTATGCCACAGTGTAGACAGAGTAGTTAAATTTAGACTCTTACCTCCTGTTCGGGAGGCTTCAAGCCGGTAGCTAATTTTTCTAAGCCCAGTTTCCTCATCTGTAAATCAGGGATCATAGCAGTCCCCACTCTCCATGGGCTGCTGTGATGATTAAATGAGAAATACACGTAAAACTCCTAATAGGAGAGCTGTGTGGGCCATGTGTGTGCAGGACAGGTCAGCCGGCTGGCGCTGTGCTCTGGACGGAAGGCGGGGCGGGGTCAGGTCTTCTGCTTCCTTACCTGAGGCAATGACTGTGCCCCAGCCTTACCAGCCTGGTGTTCTGGGTGCTACTGAAGTAGGGGTGGCACTCAACTGAGGGTTGGGGGCTTCACAGCAAATTCATTTCCACTGGCCCAGACCATCCCCTGCCCCCTTTCTTACCAGGACTCATGAAAACCCGGTCGCATTTTCCTTTAGCTCTTGATGAACCAATAACCTTGGACATCTGAAAATAAAACGTCTCTGGCCCCCACAGCCTACTGAGGTTGTGTGGCTCTGCAGACATTATAAAACATCAAATTAGATGGAAAATTGCCCGGGGTCCCTGTAAATGAAAATTACTCTTTTTTATAGGGGGAAAAAAATGACCCTTATAATCGCAACAAACAAGTCCGGGCTCTTCCTTTTATTAGCCGGCTCACATGGCAAGCAGTATTTTCTCATTCCACCACTTTGGCTCCAACCCATGTTTTTACCACATTTTGCTTTGCACATTTTCACAGCGTTGTAACATGAAAATGAGGTTCTGCCCTCGTCTTGAGTTCCTGTTGGAAGGGGATGTTTTCCGTCTGCAAAGTTTTTGCCTCCTAGCGGGTGCTGGCTGGGTCCAGGCTTGGCGTAGGGTATGAAAGAGCACTGGATGAGGGGTTAGATGACTAAGCCTGCTGTGTGACTTCCAGCTGGTTGCTTAACCTCTCTGGGCTGCACTTTCTTCTTCCATGATAGGAGAGGGCTGGACGGGGTTAGGGATGGCACAGTCAATGCCTCTAGGTGCCAGCAAGGTGATGTCCCTGTGTGATGGCTCTGTGTAAAACACCCTCCACCTCCATGGGGTCAAGCCAGGGCTTGTGGCCTCCCATTCATGTCCAAATCCCAACATAAAAACTTAGGCATTTTTCCTTTTTTTCCTGCAGAACCTCACAAGAAAATTTTGGAAACAAGGCAAAGAGGGAAGATGCTGTTGGCTCTAGCTCAGAGCTTCTCAATATAGGGCTGATTTGGGCCCTGATTTGGCCATGTCTGGGGCGTTTTTGGCTGTCATGACTGGGCCATCGTCTGGTGATGCTGTTGACATCCTGTGGGTGGAGGCCGGGGCTGTGGCTAAACACCCCACAGTGCACAGCCCTGCCACTGACAAAGGACTAGTGCCCAAGGTTGAGAGCCTGCAGCAGGGCGGGGTTGGGTTGGATTTGGGAGTGGAGACTGGCTGGCCTGAGTGGGTCCCTGCCACTGGCTTGACACCCTGTGAGGCAAAGCAGTGCCCCTGGAGCCTTGGATCGCTGAGTCAAGACCCACATGAGTCAGCAGGGCCAGAGCACAGCCTCCACACTCTCTGGCTGTGATGGGCCTGCAGACTGACCTTTGTCAGGGGCTGGAGAACCTCAGACGCCTGCCACCAAACCCCAGGCGGGTCCTAAAGATTTGCCAGGGGTGCGGGTGGGGGACCAAAGATATCGGTTAAGTGTTGAGGAGTGAGGAAGCCACAGTGACTAAGCTGGGCCTGGGCGCCGCGGGCTGATCCTGATGAAGCCCAGCCACTCTCTCCTTCACAGCTTTGACACAGTTAGAAAAACTTTCTCTTGTTTAACTGGAAACAGCCACCCACACTCACTCTCTTACATACCGGTTGCCTTCTTGCAGATCATAGGAAATAAACGGACCTTTTAAAAAATCACAAGTGAAATGTAAGGAAACAGACTGAGCGGGGGCGTTAGGGGTCTTGAATTCGGCCCCCTGGGCAGGACAGAGCAGGAGTGAGATATGTGAGGCTGTGTGAGTCCATCCTGCCTCCACTCTCTGTGCCCAGTCTGGAATGGGGCGGTGGATACCGGCTCCTCAAGCCTGCTGGCTCTCTTGGTTTAGGTCTGTCCTGACGGGAGTGGAAATCCGGGCAGGGGCTGCTTCTCAGGGCCTTCTCATGGCTCCCTTCTCGGGACATTTCAGTCACAGATTTGTGAACCTGCAGTTTTGGGAGGATGCCTACAGGTTACCTTGTCCAACCTCAAATGCAGATGCGCCCTCTACTTTCTTCCCAAGAGGTAACATTGTCTCTCCTTGGCCGCTCCGGGGATGAGGGGCTTACTCCTATGCCCAGGCCAGCCAGTTTCATTCCCGGACACCCCCTGGACAGCTCTGGCTTCCATGTGTGCTTTTTTTTTTTTTTTTTTTTTTTCAGACGGAGTCTCTCTTGCTAGGCTGGAGTCCAGTGGTGCTATCTCGGCTCACTGCAACCTCCGCCTCCTGAGTTCAAGTGATTTTCCTGCCTCAGCCTCCCGAGTAGCTGGGACTACAGACACATGCCACCACACCCAGCTAATTTTTTTGTATTTTTAGTAGAGACGGGGTTTCATCGTGTTAGCCAGGATGGTCTCCATCTCCTGACCTCGTGATCCGCCTGCCTCGGCCTCCCAAAGTGCTCAGATCACAGATGTGAGCCACTGCGCCCAGCCTACCCAAGCTTTTGAATGTAGAGCTTGCTTTTAATGTGAAGTCACATGCCAAGTGGCCACCTGCCCTCCTCCTCCTTTTCTGGGTCCCTGGACTCCCACACTCTTGGTTCCAGCCACCCTGGTGACCCTGCTCCCTTTCCAGGCACCTTTCTGTGACTTCTATACTTGCTGCTTCCTGGCTTGGACATCTACCTCACCCAGGAAAGCTCCTATTTATTTTGAATCCCAGTTTCTATGTCCCCTGTCCCCCACCCCAAGAGCCTTGCTGAGGCTAGGAAACTATGAGAAAGGGATTTCTATGCCCCACAGCAGTGAGGACACCCCCTCTTGGTCATTTCATATTCAACGTTAGCTCAGATAAACAATACTAGGACATAGCATTTGCCAACCCCCCCAAGATTCACTCGCTGATACTAATCCAAACTTGTTCACTCATGTGTTTGTTTGTTTAATTAACAAATATTTATCCAGCGCCTACAACGACTTATGTACTACAATAGATGCTAGGGCACAGCCAGGGATGAAACAGACAGAAGTCCTTGTCTCCGTGGAGCTGACATTCTGGTTGGGGGAGGCAGCTGTTAGGTGAAATGAATAAGTAAACTGTACACTGTAATAGCAATAGGTGTGGCGGAGAGGAATGAAGTGGACATGGTAGTGTCTGCTGACAGCTGCAATTTGAAATCGAAAGTCCAGGGAGGATACACAGAGGGAAAACCTGGAGGTGAGGACGTCAGGTGAGCTGCTACCTGGAGGCCCGGCACTCCCGGGGAAGGCTGGTGTGTTCCAGGACAGGCAGCAGGCGCTGTGTGACTGCAGTGTGGTGGGCTGGGGAGAGGTAGGTCCTGAGATCTGAGAGGTGATGGCCCAAATCCTGTAGAATCCCAGAGGCCATGGCTGGGACTCGGCTTTTCCTCCAGGTGGGGTGGAAAGCACTGGAGGGTGCTGGACAGAGGATGGTGTGGTCCCATTGCAGTGGGATTCCGTGCATTCTCTGGCTGCTGTGTGCAGAAGGAACAGTGAGGGGCAAGGCGGCAGCCAGGAAAACAGGGAGAGAGGCTGGAGGCTTGGTCCAGGCTGGGGGCAGCGGGCACAGCGAGCAGGGGCTGGATCTGGGACATAGTCATGGTGATCAGCTGCTGCAAGGAAGTCATTTTATTTTTAGCCCGGTTATAACGATGAAGTAGGAATGCAGAAAGATTAAGGTCACTTAAGTGTTAAAAGGCACTATGTGTGGTGCCCACCCGACCCATGCACCTGTCCCTCTCCAGGAGTGAGCTCCCCGTGGGCAGGCATGTGTCCCTCACTGGGCACATTGGGTCCTGACACGCAGTGGGGACTCAGGGCTGTTAAATGTGGATTTCACTCAGCCCCATAGGGAGCCCTTTAGGACCTCCGCCCAAGGTCATTCTGGCCAAAGGCCGCTAGAGGGCAGCGGTGCTTTTCCCGCTGCAGGAAGTTTGGGACAACATCAGCACTCAGCCTCGTCTGGTCCCAGGTCACCACTGAGGACCAAGGAACTTAGGGAGCAGGAACACGATCGATGAGCACCCCACTGCCAACCCCAACCCTTTGCCCAAGCCAGAGGAAAGGAACTCGTTCGAGGACCCAGGAGGGAGGTTGGATAGGGCTGTGGAGAACCACAGCGTGATCCCCTCCTGGACCTCCTTCTTACACCTGGAAAAGCAGGCAAAGAAGAAGGAAAGGGTTTGCCAAGGTTACTCGGGACTTGCTGCTAGACCCACAGTAGCCTTTCTCCCAGGCCACCTTTCCTGTGATCCCAGCGACTTCCATCAGCCCAGCTGATCCCAGAAGGCTGTGGGGTTGGGTGTGCTGGGTGCACCAGGTTAGATCAGTGTCCTGAGAAGGTCCCTCTGGATGGTGGAGAGGTGGGTGCAGGGGCCCTGAACAGACAGAGAGGAACCCGACTGGAGCAGCCTGCTGGCAGGTCCTGGCCTGCATTTTATGCCCAGACTGGATGACAATAATTGTGAAAGGCAAACAATGTTAAGTTTCTCAGCTTCAGTTATTGATGGCATTAACGAGCCTGGATTGATTTTTAAGAATCTACATACCACTGCAACTTGACCTTGGAGAATCATCAATCACTTTAGAAATGCACATAGAGAGGTCACACTGATGCTTTGTGTAAAAACTCCCTGCCTAAATAGTTGCTAGCAGAGAACCTCATTTGCAAGTGTAAATCTGTTTATAATTAATCACTTTTGGCAAGGCTCCCCCTCCACTGCCTGGCTGGCTTCGGGGGCTCTGGCTTTTGCTGTCGATGTCCATGTATCCAGGCCAAGCTTTCACTCTTCCCCTGACTACATTCTCCCTGACCCTTTTCCTGAGAGGCGATGCCTGTCCAGGCCCTGCTCAGGCTCCTTGATCTGTCTGCCTGCTTCCTGGGGGCACCCTCCTGAGGACAGTTGCTACCATAGGTGGTGAGCCATTGGTGTGTGCCAGCCTCTTCTCCAAATGTTCTCCACGAAATAACTTACATGACTCTTCACACAACTCTATTCAGTAGGTATTATTATTAACCCCATTTTACTGTGGAAACTGAAGCCAAGAGATATCAAGGGGTCCAGTTTCAGTTTTCTGCATATGGCTAGCCAGTTTTCCCAGCACCATTTATTAAATAGGGAATTCTTTCCCCATTGTTTCTTTTTGTCAGGTTTGTTGAAGATCAGATGCTTGTAGATGTGAGGTGTTAATTCTGAGGTATCTATTCTGTTTCATTGGTCTATATGTCTGTTTTGGTACCAATACCATGCTGTTTTGGTTACTGTAGCCTTGTAGTATAATTTGAAGTCAGGTAGCGTGATGCCTCCAGCTTTATTCTTTTGGCTTAGGATTGTCTTAGCAATGCGGGCTCTTTTTTTGGTTCCATATGAACTTTAAAGTAGTTTTTCCAATTCTGTGAAGAAAGTCATTGGTAGCTTAATGGGGATGGCATTGAATCTATAAATTACCTTGGGCAGTATGGCCATTTCATGATATTGATTCTTCCTATCCATGAGCATGGATGTGTTCTTCCATTGTTTGTGTCCTCTTTTATTTCATTGAGCAGTGGTTTGTAGTTCTCTTTTTCTCTAATATTGTCTGCACGCCTTAATTCAGCAAGGTGGTCTTCAATCTCTGATATCCTTTCTTCCGCTTGATTGATTCGACTACTGGTACTTGTGTTTGCTTCAGGAAATTATCATGCCGTGTTTTTCAGCTCCATCAGATCATCTTGTTATTCTAGTTAGCAGTTCCTGTAACCTTTTATCAAGGTTCTTAGCTCCCTTGCATTGGATTAGAACATGCTCCTTTAGCTCAAAGGAGTTCTTTATTACCTACCTTCTGAAGCCTATTTCTATCAGTTCATCAATTTCATTCTCTGTCCAGTTTTGCGCCCTTGCTGGAGAGGAGTTGCGATCATTTGGAGGAGAAGAGGCATTCTGGCTTTTGGAATTTTCAGCTTTTTTGCACTGGTTTTTCCTCATCATGGATTTATCTACCTTTGATCGTGGAGGCTGATGACCTTTGGATGGGGTTTTTGTGTGTGAATCTTTTTTGTTAATGTTGTTTTGCTTTCTTTTGTTAGCTTTTCTTCTAATGGTCAGGCCCCTCTTCTGCAGGTCTGCTGCAGTTTGCTGGAGGTCCACTCCAGACGCTGTTCGCCTGGATATCACCAATGGCAGCCGCAAAACCACAAAGATTGCTGCCTGTTCCTTCCTCTGGAAGCTTTGTCCCAGAGGGGCACCAGCCTGATGCCAGCTGGAACTCTCCTGTATAAGGTGTCTGTCAACCCCTGTTGGGAGGTCTCTCCCAGTTAGCAGGCACAGGGGCGAGGGACCCACTTGAGGAGGCAGTCTGACCTTAGCAGAGCTGTTGCGCTCTGCTGGGAGAATCCCCTTTGGCAGGATCAGCTGCTCTCCTCAGAGCCAGCAGGCAGGAAAGATTAAGTCCGCTGAAGTGCATCTGCAGCTGCCCATCCTCCCAGGTGCTCTGTCCCAGGGAGATGGGGGTTTTATCTATAAGCCCCTGACTGAGGCTGCTGCCTTTCTTTCAGAGATGCCCTGCCCAATGAGGAGGAATCTAGAGAAGCAGTCTGGCCACTGCCGCTTTGTCATGCTGGGGTGAATTCCACCCAGTCCAAACCTCCCAGTCTCCTTAGCAAGAAGTGCATCTTCTTAGTCTGGATCCTGTCCTGTGCCCAGCACTAAGCCATGTGATAGCCTTCTAGACCCTCGGGCTGGCTCACACTGCCATGCCATCCGTCCCCCATGCCCTTCCTGCCCCTCTTTTCATTGTCTGGCAATTTGGGATGTCTTCTTATGTCCTCCCCTCCAGGAAGTCTTCCCGCATCAGGCCCCTTGTTGGTAACTGTCGGGAGTTCTGTGCTCACGGTTCATCCAGCCGAGGAAGATTGCTTTCCACACTGCTCTCTGCGGAACAGCTGCGTCCCTTCACCACGCCCACCACAGGCCTTCGCTCCACTTTGTGAGTCCTGACGTGTGCCCACTTTTTGATACCACTGTCCCCTATGTGATACCAGTGCACAGTCCATGGGTTTGTCAAATTTGTTTTGTTTTTGTTTTTGTTTTTTGACCAAGAAGCAGCCAGTAGGTTGGAAGACTTCAAGGTCAAAACAATCCTCACTCCATGCAGCTGGACGCCTCCTGTGGAACCCCAAGAAGCATCCCCAGCTCCCCTCTGCCTCCTGCCCCAGCCACCCACCCACCTAGGGGTGGTAGCATTTAACCATCTCACTTCCGAAACACAGGACACAAGAGAACTTTGTAATACAATCTTTGAAAACATAGAGGCAGGGCCAGGCGCAGTGGCTCACATTGTAATCCCAACACTTTGGGAGGCTGAGGCAGGCAGATCACTTGAGGCCAGGAGTTCGAGACCAGCCTGCCCAACGTAGCAAAATCCTATCTCTCTAAAAACACAAAAATTAGCCAGGTATGGTGGCACGTACCTGTAATCCAGCTATTCGGAAGGTGGAGGCATGAGAATTGCTTGAACTCGGGAGGCAGAGGTTGCAGTGAGCCGAGATTGTGCCACTGCACTCCAGCCTGGGCAACAGAGTGAGACTCTGTCTCAAAAAAAAAAAGAAAAGAAAACATGGAGGCAGGAGGGAGTAGAATTATTCTACAGCTGAGAGGCCAAGGTGCTTGTTGGGAAGAGCCTTGTGTTCAAACTAGAGGAACTGGTCCAAAGCCTGCTTCTGCCAGACACCTGTGCCTTCAGGTGAGCCACATCACTGTCTAAAAATCCCATTTCATCGTCATCTTTCGGATGGGAGATATCCACTATGTTCTGAACACATCTCTCATTCATTTTGCGTTTTGAAACACAAAGTGTAACATCGGCCACCGTGTCTGTCCATGTTCTGTAAACTGCAGAGCATTAGAGAAAAAAATAGAGGTGCAGTGAGGATGGGGGTGGCTCACAGGTTTGAGGCTGGACTGGGGAGGGGCGGCGGCACCTTCCTCTAATGGATCCCTGCTCTGAAGGGGACACTTATTCCTAGGGCCCAATCTCCTTGGAGGAAGCACCACCTGTGGCCAGAGATAAGCAGAAGCTATAAATTCATTTCACAGAGGTCACTCAGACAGCAAGTGTGGCTTTATGGCATCTAGGCCCCCCCTCCCAAGCCAGGCTGCAGTGCAAGAGAGGCCAGGCCAGATGTGAGAGGCTTATCAGTGATTTCAGGTGGTCTGCAACACTGATAAGAGGCTCACGACACCACAGGGGCTGGCGGTGGGGAGCCACGGAGGGCCGGGGAGTGAGACAAGGCTGTGCTGGCCAGGGTCTCAGCTCAGCAGACCAACAGGAGTGGAGGGCATCCTTTCCCTGGTGGCCCATAACCCTCTGCACTGATCCTCCTCAGAACAGGTTTTCAATTGGTCACCGGGGTACCATGGCTCCAGATAAATTCTCCAGCGTCAAAACTGTGCTTAAAAATTAATTTTCTTTGCTAGATAAGTGTCTTACCCATGATATTATGCCTTCAGAAGAGTTACTGTATTTGAATAATTTTACAGTAAACGGTTCCTTCATTATTTTCCCACTTTTAATCAAAACAACACTTAAAAAAATAAAATACACTGCTTGAGGGTGCGAACTTGCGGAACGATTGCAGACCTTTCCATGTGCAGTTGAGCAGAGGAGAGATGGTTTGGGAGGGAATCATGGGGGGTCAGGTGCTGGGGGTTTGGAAAATGTACAAAGCAGAGCCTTGGAGACCCCGTGGATACACAGGGGTGGAACTCAGAGGGTTGGTCCAGAATTTATGGACTTGCGCATGGAGAGGGGAGGAAAGAGCAAGGACGGAGGGAGGGGAGGGTGGCAGACTTGTCTGGTGGGAACAGCCCATTGAGTCCGTGGCTAGGGAAGGGAATTCTCACAAGTGGCTGAAGATGTGAACACAAAGGGAACACAGAGTGAAAATTTACACCCAACAGCAAAGGATAAAGAGCCAGGGGTCAGCAGGGACAGCCAAACCAGCAGGGATGACTGGAGAATCATTTCGAGGCCTGGGATCCTTTGACCTTTTTTTTTTCTCCTTTCCTCAGGGAGCAGGTAGGATGCCAGGCTGTGACTTGGGTCTGCTGTAGTTGATGAGGCACTGTGAGGAAGGCAGGGAATGTTCTTCCCGCAGGAGGTGAGGAAGGGCGTCTCTCACTCCCACAGCTTCTTCCGGTACTTCCGGTAGATGAGCCCAAGACCCCTGCTTTGGCCCAGTGGGTGAGTGGATGGCCAGCAGGGGAAGGGTGGGCCCGGGAGGCCGCTGACTATTCCAACACACCTTGAGGAGGGGTGGGAGTTGTGGGGCAGGGGAGTGGACTGGTGCTTTGGAGGTTCTACAACTGAGCAGCTGTGCGGCTCCAGGCCGGTCCCTCTTCCTCGCTCAGCCTCGCGAGCAATTGTCTAAGCTCCAGGCCTGCCCCTCAAACTACTAAAGGCACATGTCAGTCCTGAAAAGCCCCCCAAAGAGTCTCATCAGGGAATCCCCCCACAAGTGGAAAAAGCTGGAGCTCAGGGTTTGGAGACAGGATTCTACCACTTTTATGGCTGGGCTGGCCTCAGCAAATTACCGAACCTCTTCGAGTATCACTCTACCCCAAAGGCTCTCTCTGGTTTTGTTTTAAATGATGTCGAAGTTCAGCTATGCTCTTTGTAGGAAGATGTGGTACTTTATGTTAAAAAAAAAAAAAGCAGAAAAAGTCAAAAAGGAAATAACTGAATGATTATGCCATTAATTGGAAGTTGATTTCAGTGATTCCAATGGATAATAGAATTATTATTTTAACATTTTAAATTCTGGAATAATTTAACATTGAAAAAATTCAGAGAACCATAAACAATCACATGCTCCCACCACTCAGATCCAGTACATGTGAACATTTTGTCATAGACGCTAATTTAAAAAGATCAAAGTTGCTGATGCTGTTGAAATCCTCTGCATATCCCTCCCAGGACCATATCCTCCTCCCTACTCTGCAGAATCAACTAGTCTCACGCATGTGATGTGTTTCCAGTCCATTCGCCCAATGGACATATACTTTTGCAACTGGTTTTCTTATTAGGCGAAGGTTTTTAAGATCAATGCAAATTGAATCTTGGGCATCTGATTCATTTTAACTGCTGTGTGATACTGCACAGGTGAATATATCAAAATTTATTCATTTTTTGGGATACACTTCTAGGACGTTTGTTTTCTATTCCCATTATCACCAATACTAGGATGAACATCCTTGTTCCCTTCTGCTTGTGAGAGTTTGTCTAAGATATATCCCCAGAAATGAAGTAGCTTTTCCAACTATCATGAAACTGTTCTTCAAAAAAAATTATATCAGGACCTGAAACTGTAAAGCAACAGTAAGAAAGCACAGGGAAAAGCTCCATGACGTTGGTCTGCGCGATATCTTGAGTATTATCCAAAAAGCACAGGCAATGAAAGCAAAAATAGACAAATGGGATGGCATCAAACTCAAAAGCTTCTGTACACCACAGGAAACCATCAGGAGTGAAGAGACAACCTGCAGAATGGGAGAAAATACTTACAAACCATATAGCTGATAAAAGGTTAATATCCAAAATATATAAGGTACCCAAGCAACTTAACAGCAAGAAAACAGATAACCTGATTAAAAAGTGGGCAATGAATTGACATTTCTCGAAAGGAGACACACAAAGGACCAACAGGCTTATAAGATGCTGAACATGGCTAATGATCAAAGAATGCAAATTAAAACCACAATAAAATATCACCTCACACCCGTAAGCATGGCTTTTATCAAAAAGATGAAAGATAAGTTGTATTTGTGCATTCTTGCATTGCATATAAAGAAATACCTGAAACTGGATAACTTATAAAGAAAAGAGGTCTTGTTGGCTTACAGTTCCACAGGCTGTACAGGAAGCACGATGCTGGCATCTGCTCGGCTTCTGGGGAGACTTAAGGAAAATTAAAATCTTGGCAGAAGGCGAAGAAGAAAGACACACATGACATGGCCGGAGTAGGAGCAAGAGAGAAAGAGAAGGAGCTGCTACATACCTTTAAACAGCCTGGTCTCATGAGAACTCCCTCACTGTCATGAAGACCATACCAAGGGGGAGGGTGGTAACCATTAATGAGAGACCACCCCCATGATCCAATCACATCCCACCCGGCCCCACTTCCAACAGTGGGAATTACAATTCCACATAAGATTTTGGCAGGAACACAAAGACACAAGCCATATCACAAGAGCAGAGAAATAAAAAATGGAACGACCATGTAATTCAACAATCCCACTTCTGATTATTAGTTTTTGATTTGATTTCAAAGAAATAAAATCAGTATGTCAAAGAGATATCTGCACTCCGATGTTCACTGCGGCACTCTTCACAACAGCCAACTTACAGCATCAGCTTAAGTTCTCCATGGACAGAGGAATAGATAAAAAAAAAGTAATATATTGGCCGAGGGCCAACCTCCCCCACAGCACTTGGGTTTTCCTGTCCAGAGGCGGGACTGGGAGACAAGACTAGCTGTCTAGATTTCCCAGGCCAACTAAGAATCCCTAAGCCTAGCTGGGAAGGTGACCGCTTCCACCTTTAAACAAGGGGCTTGCAACTTAGCTCACACCCGACCAATCAGATAGTAGCTCACTAAAATGCTAATTAGGCAAAAACAGGAGGTAAAGAAATAGCCAATCATCTATTGCCTGAGAGCACAGCGGGAGGGACAATGATCGGGACATAAACCCAGGCACTCGAGCCGTCAATGGCTACCCTCTTTGGGCCCCTTCCCTTTGTATGGGAGCTCTGTTTTCACCCCATTAAATCTTACAACTGCAAAAAAAAAAAAAAATTTAAAAAGTCTAATATATGTACAGAATGGAATACTATTCAGCCAAAAGGGGGAAAAACCTTTCATTTGTGACAGGAGGGATGAACTTCAGGGACATGATGCCAAGAGAAATAAGCCAGACACAGAAAGACAAATGCCATGTGATCTCACTCAAACGTGGACGCTGAAAACATTGATCTCATAGAAATAGAGTAGAATGGTGGTACCAGAGGTTGGTGTGGGCAGCTGCATAGACATTGATCCAAAGATACAAAATTTCATTTAGACAAGAGGTCTGTTGTATTGTATACTTGAAAACTGTGAAAAGAGTGGATTTTACATGTTTTACCACAAAAAAAAAAGTGTGTTAGGTAATGGATACGTTAATTACTCTGATTTAGTCATTCCACAATGTACACATATTCCAAAACATCATGTAGTACACCATAAATAAATTTAATTTTTATTTGTCAACCTAAAAAAAAAAAAATTAAAAAAAAGAGTTTGTATCAATTTACTATTTCAAAAGCAGCTTATGAGAGTTTGTTTTTCTTATCTGCACTAACAGTTGATATTATCAGACTGTATTTTTTTTTCTCCCTATTTGATGGGTGTAAAATTTTATCACATAGCTTTAATATGTCTCTCTCTGGTTACTAGAAAGGTTCAACCTCTTTTCATGTATTTAAACAGCCATACAATTTATTCTTCTAGATGGGGCAGTCTGTATCCTGGCCATTTTTTTTCTCTCTTCCTTATTGATTTGTAGGCAATTTGGATAAATAGAGTTGTGAATTAACACATTACCTTTCTAATTTCTGTTTTCTTTTTCTTAGCTTTGCTTATTGTGCCTTTCAAATGTTTTTATACTTCTTTTTATACCGTCTTCTCAGTGTTTTTCTTTCGTGGGTGTACTGTTTATGTCTTGCTTAAGAATTTTTTCCTTATCTTAATACACAAAGATATTGTCTTGTGTGTTATATGATACTATTGTTTTACTTGTTAACTCTGTCATCATTCTCAAATTTATTTTTGTTTATTGTGTGAGGAAGACATATGATAATTTTTTTTTAAGTGGATAGCCTATTGTCGTAACACCGTTTATTGTATTGTTTATTATATTCCCTCTGACTGGTCTTGTATTCTCAGCAATTTACCGAATTTCTATGGGTCTGTTTCTAGGATCTCTCTTCTGTTTCACTGGTTATTTACTATCTTTGCATCAATACCCCATTTGATTAATTTCTATAACTTTATAAGGAATCATGATACCTTATAGGGAAATTCCTTTCCCTCCCATTCGTCTTTTCAAAACTTACTGATCTTTTACATTTGTCTGTAAACTTTATAGAGTACATCAAGACCCATCCTGTTGGGATGTCCACTGGATACACAGAATTTATGTTAATTTGAGATTCACAAACATGACTATCACTTTAGTTATAGAGGACATTTTTAATGTCCTTTAACAAAGTTTCATCATTTTCTCCATAAAGTTTGTATACATATTTTCTTATATTTATTGCTAGGTACCTTATTTTGTCTGCTATTATAAATAAGATTAATTTTAAAATTGAATTTTCCAAATAGTTTTTAATACTTTATGTGAATACCATTCATTTTTATTATAAAATATTAACTAAATAATTAAATAAATGTATAAATGTGTATGTGTATATATGTATATATATGAATGGTAAAACAGTGACCCATTGTGTACCTACTACTCTGCTTAAGAATAAAGTATTGCAGGCCGGGCACGGTGGCTCAAGCCTGTAATCCCAGCACTTTGGGAGGCCGAGACGGGCGGATCACGAGGTCAGGAGATCGAGACCATCCTGGCTAACACGGTGAAACCCCGTCTCTACTAAAAAATACAAAAAACTAGCCGGGCGAGGTGACGGGCGCCTGTAGTCCCAGCTACTCGGGAGGCTGAGGCAGGAGAATGGCGTGAACCTGGGAGGCGGAGCTTGCAGTGAGCTGAGGTCCGGCCACTGCACTCCAGCCCGGGCGACAGAGCGAGACTCCGTCTCAAAAAAAAAAAAAAAAAAAAGAATAAAGTATTGCTATTAATTTTAAAGTCCTTCTTTAAAACAATGTAAAGTCCTTCTTTAAATTGTTCTCCTCTATCCCATCCCCTTCCTCTGCTCCTCAGGTAGATTCTGTACTCAAATTTGTTTTAATCACTCTCTTTAACTTCTTTAAAGTTTTAACCCACATATTTCTAGCCCCAAAATATATATTTTATACTTTTCCTGTATTTGTTCTGTATATCTTCTTCTGCTGCTTGTATTTTCTTCCTCACTTTATGTACCTGAGATTCAGCCATATCATTACATGTTATTGTAATGTATTAATTATCATTATCATTGTATGACTCTACACCATTTTATATATCTGCTCTATCATTGACGGGCATTTGGGTTGTTTCCAGTCATTTGCTATTATAAACATTCTGCCATGAACATCCTTAGACATATTTGCTGGTCCATAGGTAAAATAACTCATGTAGGGTACATTTTAGGGTTACAACTTGCTGGGGTATAGGATATGCACATTTCTAAATTTTCTAGGTAACAAGAAATTGCTTTTCCATGTAGCCGTATTACTAGCAGTATGTCTGTCCAGAGGACATGTTGCCTTATGTCCTCATCAACACTTGATATTGTCAGATTTTGGATTTTTAAGCATGTTTGTAGCTATAAAAGGATATTTACTTACTTCACTTTTAAATCTAAAGATAGAGACAAACTGTCCTAATCCACTCATTCTAACTTCAGACCCTTCTTCTCCACAGGAGAATAATTTCTAAACTCAGAATATGTACAACGGCCTAGGCCAGAGGAAGGACGCCAGATGCTGAGAAAGTGACAAAAACTTGAGCCCATGTTCTGACTTAGGAATGCCTTGAGCTGGACTGAGGCAGCAGAAGTGGGATCGGAATCAAATGAATTAAGAAGCAATGACTCGGGAGCAAGTTTCCTTGTCTTTGTGTGGCAGCCAGGAAATTATCAAAAAAATAAGTAGACTTGCAATGCAGGAATTTGATTGCAAACATTTTAGAAATGCATATCAAGTGCCCAAATAATGCCTGGGATGCCTTCACCATGAAGAAACATAATCTAAGTTATGACTCTGCTGACTCAAACATTCTCCACATTATTGTACTCTATTTTTTTTTATCTTCTCTCCTCTAACCCTTAATCGATGTCACGACAGTCCCTTCCTCTATCCTGTGCATTCTTGATCTGAAAATCTACAGAACTGAACATTCTGCAAATGCAGAAGGGGATTTTGCTTTTTTAGCACTTTTGCAAATCAACTAGGCTTAAATGATGAGAATTTTTGTCTAATAATTCTCAGTTGGTTTAAATTGCCCCTGGGTGTGAAGGTGCAATACTGATTTCAGCAGTCAAAGGACATGATCTGCCTTCCATTTTAATGGCTCACCTTGACCACTGTGCTGAGAATAAGCTGTGTCGGGGCAAAGACAGAAGCAGAGAAACCATCTAGGTAGCCAGTACAGTCATCTGGGGAAACAAATTTGTGTGAACTTGGATCAGGTGGGCAGCTGGGGAAATGCTAAGAATTGGTCGCATTCTGGGTTATTTAAACATTAGAGAGAGCAGGATTTCTGATGCCTTGGAAGTAAGTTATGGGAGAAAGAAAGGAGCCAAATTTAGCACCATGCTTTGCGGTACAGGCACAAAGATGTCTCTAAAGCCACGAAGCATGAGATCCCAAAGAGTGTAAAGAGCATGCAGAGGAAAGGAAGGGAGTGAGGGCTGAGCTTGGATCACCCCAGTGCCGAGAGGTCATGGGAAGAGAGGACCTAGCAGCAGAGGTGGAGAAGAAGTAGCCAGTGGGGTGGGAAGAATCGGAGAGGTGGGGCCCTGGACGCCAAGTGAGAAAGGTACATCAAGGAGGAGGAAGTAATCAGCTGGGGCAGGTTTGATGATGAGTATGATAAACATACAAGGATGAAATAAGTACAGGAGAGAAAGGTAGTCCAGAAAAGAGAGTTGTTCCTTCTACAGGGATTCTGCAAAAGTTTCAGGGTACAAGTTACACTTGAGTAGTTGAAAGACTGTAGGGGTTTCCAAGGGTATGGGAGGTGGGAAGGCAGCCCAGCATGTGCTTAGACATGGAGGTAACGCTACATTCAGAAAACACTTTGTTGTGAGGAGTGGACATGTGTGTGGGTGTAGGGGGGAATTAACAGTGGGTGAGATCAGGGAAGGCCAAGGCCAGATGAGGTGAGTCTTAGGGGAGCAGCTGGTGGGCATGAAGCAGAGGAATATTGGAAGCAGATCTGCACCATAGGAAGATTGCTCTGACTTGTGGGTGGAGGGTGGATTTGGAGGGAGAGAGGAAGACATGAGGACATACAGCAGGGAGCTGTTGCTATTGTCCAGGTAGGAGGCTAGAACAAGGGTTTATGTTCAACTGTGCTCTTATCTTGGAAAAGGGAGTACATGAACTTTTGTACTGCAGGTACTCTCATCCAAGAGTAACCTTGGACTCTTCAGCAACTACTGTGTTGGTGTTTGATGGTAATTAGAGCTGATTAGAACCTTATTTCCATCAGATCCTATAAGTACTTGAAATGTGTCAATTCATGTCACCTCCCAAATAAGCCTATGACATTTGTATTATTGTCATCCTCACTTCTCAGAGGAGAAAATTGAAGCACAAAGGTGCTAAGTAAATTGCACACCCACACATAGAGCTAAGAAGCAGCAGAGCTGGACGAAAGCTCTGCACTCACCACTTCCGTGGCTCTGCTTTGTTTCATGAGGTGAGGCAAATCAGCTGAGAAAGTAGAACACAGGCCCTAATGACTGACAAGCCCATGAGAAGCAAGTCCCCTTTCTGATGGGGAAGCCTCGGGGGAGAAGGACCAGCGATTGGTAGACCCTCACTTGGGACAAGAACTAATCGTGGGGTAAGATCCACCAGAGGATTGAGTCCTGAGCACAGACACAACCTGGTGTTTGCTCTGAGAAGCTTCTGAACTAAGGCTGAGTCAGAACAAGCCAATGGAGAAGTTAAGAGATACAGAGGAAACAGGGATAATCAGCTGGTTGTGGAGAGAGCTGGAGAAGGAGTCCAGGGTGGTGGCCATGGGCTGGGACACAGAGGGAAGAGCAGTGTCCTTGTTTTGTTACTGTTTTAACCCAAATCAACACCCCTTCAGGAAGTGACAGCCTCCAACCATGTCCAATCTTTCTGCCCAGAAAAGGATTCTTCTTTACGTGACCCTGGTCATGCAACTAGTGATGGGGTAGGGATGCACTGCATGTCAGGCTTTACTGCAAGCAAAGCCATTTACATTTGGATCCCTCTACATTTTCAGCTGCACTTCTCGACCTCCCTAACCATGCAATGGCATCCAAACCATGCCATTCACCTCCCCTGGAAGACTTCATGCCTGTGGCGATACTATAGCTCCTGCCTCCACCCCTTTTCAGCTCAAAAAGCTCCCTGTCGCATTGCGAGTCCTTGCCCAAATTGTAGATCCTCTAAGAAATCTTTCTGCCCGTTATTTGTGCCTTCCTCTGCTGTCTTTGCATTTGTCTCCCTTGGTAACCTAAAAAGAGAAATTCTTTACTTTTCATCTCAGTGTTTGTTGAGTTCATAGTAAGTACTTGGTAAATATTGAAGAAGTGAACAAACAAATAAATGTCCTTTGAAGGAATACAGATGGAGCTGGAGGCCGTTATCCTTAGCAAAGTAATTCAGGAAGAGAAAACCAAATATTGCGTGTTCTCATTTGTAAGTGGGAACTAAATAATAAGAACATATAAACACTTAGCAGGTAGCAAGAGACACAAGGGCCTACTGGAGGGTGGAAGGTGGGAGGAGGGAGAGGATCCAGAAAAATAAAATAGACACTAGGCTTAATACCCAGGGGCAAAGCAATCTTCACAATGAACCCACATGACGAGAGTTTGACTACATAAAAAACCTGCACAGGTACCCTGAACTTGAAAGTTAAGAAAAAATTTTTTAAAACCACAAATAAATCCCTGAAATGCTTTAATTAGTTCTTGTCTTCACCGGTTTGCTTTTACCGCCTGAACCTAGCAAAGGGTTAGCAGAACTATGAAATGACTGTGGTACTTGCCTGTTTGTCTGGAATCCCTTCACCACCATGTATTAGCTGTCTGGAGAAATCACTTAACCTTTGAACCCCACTGTGTTTCCTCCACTGTAAATCAGGGCTTACAGCCCGCATCCTGCAGCATCTTTGTGAAGAATCAGTAGGCTAAGGAATGCTGTGTGCTGAGTTCCATGCCGCCATAATCAGTATCAGCCAGGAAGTGGCAGATGACAGCGGTGGTGGTGGTGATTAACACAAGAGTCAGTCTGTTGTGTTATTTTCCTTTGCGAAAAGGTTATTTACTGAAAGAGTGACTGTTGTGGGTTGAATTGTGTCTCCCAAAAAGATATGTTGAGTCTTAACCCTCTGTACCTGTTAACGTGACCCCTCGTTTGGAAATAGGGTCCTTGTAGATGTTATCAGATTAGGATGGGATTATATTGGATTAGAGTGGCTCCTAATCTAATAACTACTCTTTTTATAAGAAGAAACCATTTTGAACACAGAGACACAGACACAGGGAGAATACCAGATGTTGAGGGGGCAGAAACTGAAGGGATGCATCTAAAAGCCGAGGCATGGTGAAGACTGCCACCAACGACCCTAAACCAGGAAGAGATGAGGAAGAATCCTGCCCTAAAATCATCACAGGGAGTGTGTCCCTGATGAAGCCTTGATTTCAGAACTTCTAGCCTCCAGAACTATGAGACAATACAATTCTCTACTTTCAAGCCACATAGTTTGTGGTCCCGTGTTACGGCAGCCCCAGAAACTAATAATTCTGTGGACTTGTGCTTCTAAATAGAGAATAAAAACTTATAAATCTTTCTCATATATCATTTGAGAAGTTAGAGGCATGGAGGATTAAGGTGGAAAAAGCCTGGGCCTATATGTAGAGAAAAGAGGAAAAGGAGCCTAGCCATATGTAGAAAGCTGAAACTGGATTCCTTCCTTTACCTTATACAAAAATTAATTCAACATGGATTAAAGACTTAAATGTTAGACCTAAAACCGTAAAAACCCTAGAAGAAAACCTAGGCAATACCATTCAGGACATAGGCATGGGCAAGGACTTCATGTCTAAAACACCAAAAGCAATGGCAACAAAAGCCAAAATTGACAAATAGGATCTAATTAAACTAAAGAGCTTCTGCACAGCAAAAGAAACTACCATCAGAGTGAAGAGGCAACCTACAGAATGGGAGAACATTTTTGCAATCTACTCATCTGACAAAGGGCTAATATCCAGAATCTACAAAGAACTCAAACAAACTCACAAGAAAAAAAACAAACAACCCCATCAAAAAGTGGGCAAAGGATATGAACAGACACTTCTCAAAAGAAGACATTTGTGCAGCCAACAGACACATGAAAAAATGCTCATCATCACTGACCATCAGAGAAATGCAAATCAAAACCACAGTGAGATACCATGTCACACCAGTTAGAATGGTGATCATTAAAAAGTCAGGAAACAACAGGTGCTGGAGAGAATGTGGAGAAATACGAAAACTTTTACACTGTTGGTGGGACTGTAAACTAGTTCAACCATTGTGGAAGACAGTGTGGTGATTCCTCAAGGATCTAGAACTAGAAATACCATTTGACCCAGCCATCCCATTACAGGGTATATACCCAAAGGATTGTAAATCATGTGCTATAAAGACACATGCACACGTATGTTTACTGCGGCACTATTCACAATAGCAAAGACTTGGAACCAACCCAAATGTCCATCAATGATAGACTGGATTAAGAAAATGTGGCACATATGCACCATAGAATACTATGCAGCCATAAAAAAGGATGAGTTCATGTCCTTTGTAGGGACATGGATGAAGCTGGAAACCACTATTCTCAGCAAACTATCACAAGGACGAAAAAACCAAACACCGCATGTTCTCACTCATAGGTGGGAACTGAACAATGAGATCACCTGGATACAGGAAGGGGAACATCACACACCGAGGCCTGTCGTGGGGTGGGGGGAGTGGGGAGGGACAGCATTAGGAGATATACCTAATGTAAATGACGAGTTAATGGGTGCAACATACCAACATGGCACATGTATACATATGTAACAAACCTGTACGTTGTGCACATGTGCCCTAGAACTTAAAGTATAATTAAAAAAAAAAAAAAACTAGAAAAAAAAAAGAACCAAAAGTAGAACTGCCATTTGATCCAGCAATCCCATCACTGGGTATCTACCCAGTAGAAAAGAAGTCATTATACAAAAAAGATACTTGCACACGCATGTTTATAGCATCACAGTTCGCAATTGCAAAATCATGGATGCCCATCAGTCGGGATAAACTGTGGTATATATACATATATATACACACACACATACACACACCATATATATGTGTGTGTGTATATGTTTGTAAATATGTGTGTATATATATGTGTGTGTGTGTGTGTGTGTATATATATATATATATATATATATGATGGAATACTACTCAGCCATAAAAATGAAGAATTAATGGCATTTGCAGTGACCTGGATGAGAATGGAGACTATTACTCTAAGTGAAGTAACTCAGGAATGGAAAACGAAACACTGTATGTTCTCACTGATATGTGAGAGCTAGGCTATGAGGACACAAAGGCATAAAAATAATACAATGGACTTTGGGGGCTTCAGGGGAAGGGCCGGGGGGGTTGAGGGATAAAAGGCTACAAATAGGGTGCACTGTATATTGCTCGGGTGATGGGTGCACCAAAATCTCACAAATCACCATTAAATAACTTACTCCACTAAATAACTTACTCATGTAACCAAACACCATCTGTACCCCAATAACCTATGGAAAATAAAAAATAATTTAAAAAATAAAAATTAAAAAAACAAAATAAAAAGAGGAAGTCAAAAGACTCCAATATAACATGTGGAATTTAGCAAAATCAACATTTGAGATATTTTTTCAACAATCCCATTTCTTAACTGAGATTTTATTGTTGGGTTCATAAATTAATTTAACAAGCATGTTTCACCTGTAGCGAGCCGGGGTGGCCACGCTGGAAAGGGCATGGGCATTGGAGTTACACAGGCTTGGGTTCAACCCAGGCTTTCCCACTTAGCAGCCAGTGGCCTCGGGCAAGTTACTTGACCTGCATGAGCCTCAGCCTCCTTCCATGCCCATCTCTGGGTTTGCTGTGTGGAGTCAATAGCTGATATTCGTGATAAGTGCAGCAAAGCACTGCCTGTGGGTATGATGCAATCTGCTCCCAATGTAGATCCCCAAAGGAAACAGCTGTCCTCAAAAGAAATCAGCATCCCCAACACTTAAAGAGCACACATTCATGCAGGTGGATGAAGCAGAACCAGAGACACCTGAGTCTGAGTGAAAGCAGGAGAAAGTTGCATCATGCTTAGAGCAGGAGTTTTCAAGAGAAGTGTGAAAAAAACACAACCCTGACACCCACCTTGGACAGATACAGCAGGACACGTGTTTCTCATTGTGAAGAGAGTCTTTATTTGATTTTCATCACCTTTCAATGAAAGAGTGGGTCCTGTCAGTACTACATAAAAAACTTGCAAATATATCTTAAGAGCATTAATTTCTTCTTAAATGAAAGAAAGTGAAGAAAGTTTGTGTTAGAAAAACGCATTAAGAGAAGCTTGGTTAAATGTAAGCAGGTTTCTATCAAGAAAGAATAAAAGTACCATTACTCCATTAAACCAGTAATAAAAACGTACTATTTTGTGTGTTCTCAAGTTAGTTGCTCATAAAAGAGAAGCTTGTTAGTCCTTTTCTTCTTTTTAGTGACCAAATCAACACACTGTGTATCTAACCATCCTGGCAAGACATGAGTCAAGGGAATGAGAAGCATGGTTGCTAACTCTATGCTCAAAGGAGGTTTCTGGGTAGGAATACCAGCCCTGTTTTCCAGAAGGTAGAGAGACACAAAACACTTTCAGATACAACTAACACAAGACCTGTGGGGGTCATGGCTCTGGCCCATTAAGTCTGAGTAGTTGACATAACTTCAGTTCTCTTGGGTTCTTTCTCCAGTCTGGGCTGCCTTAGCGCTGATGATCTGGCAGGACCGTAGTCACTGGAATTGGGTATTCCAAGGCATTGCAGTCATCCAACAGGAAGACCAAGTCCTGAAAAAGATGTGCAATGAGCAGAAAAGTCACTGAAGGTGGCCACGGAGTCCATATGCAACTGTAGGGCTCTTGGTTATCCTCAAAGGCCGTTCAGTTGTTCCCCTTTGTGTGAAAACTTCCCATCCCTTACTCTCCCCAAAAAGAGCTAGTCACTTCTTGCTTCACATTCCAATAGAATTTCATGTTTTTTAAAATTATTATCACTTATGGAATTCACACATACATTGGTTGACCAGATGGATAGATGAATGGGTGAGGGAGGGAATAAATGAATGAACCTTAGTTGCTGAGCAGCACCCTGGGCCAGGAATTGGAATGACCATGAAGATCAGCTCCCACCTCCCCTCCCTTTAGTCAATACCACTACTCGTCACACTGTTATCATAATTGTATCAGCTTCCTATCTTCCCCCACAAACCAAAAGGAGTAGGGAGGAGGAGGAAACTGGGTGTGGGCATGGGGGAAAATTCATAACACATCTTTCATATAGGATCAAGAAATTATAACTTAATAGCTAATTACTACAGTTTCCAGAGGAGCTTACTCTGAGCTAAGCATGGTGCTAGAAATTCCGTATTTAGTCACCCTACTAGGCTTCTTAGGATCAAGGGAGTTACTGCAGTACCCACACAAGGTAAGGGTGTAGTTACTATTATCCATCTCATGAGATGGCACTACTGTGTCCTCAGTTCACGACTGAGGAAACCGTGCCTCAGAGGAGTGAAGGGACACTGCTGTGATTTGAATGTGGTCCCAAAAGTTTCTGTGTTGGAAACTTAAACCCTCTGCCTTTGTACATGAACTAATGTAGGCTTTGACTTAATGACTGGATTAATGAGGGCTCTGCTCTTACGAATGGATTAATGTCACTACCTTGAGAGAGGGTTGCTTATTGCAAGGGTGGCTTTGTTAAAAAAGTGAACTCTCTCTGGCTCTTACCCTCTTGCTGTGTGATGACGTCTGCCATGGTATCATGCAGCAAGAAGGCCCTCACCAGATGCCAGCACCATGCTCTTAGACTCCACACCAGCCTCCACCATAAGCTAAACAAACTTCTTTTTTAAAAAATAAAGTACCCAATCTGTGGTGTTATGTTATAGCAGCAGACACAGACTAAGACAGGCACTCCCACTTGGGAAGCAGGGAGATACAGACTCAAGTTCAGGGCTCCCTGATGCTGAAGTCTGTGCCCTGCAATCACATGCTTCTACTTTTCACATTTCAACTATTGCTGATTTTCTGTCCTTTTCCCCTCTCCTACCAGAATCCTCTTATCAGAGCACACCTGAACCCCCTCCTGCAGAGTTTCCTCTAACCTGCCTCACTTGGATCCTGGCAGAGTCTATCCATGTGGCTGGGGTCTGGTCCTGGGGTATAACCCCTGCATCAGTGTGCAGCTCGTGGAGACAAAGGGCCTTGTCCTGAACCCCATCAACAAGGCAACCACGGTTAAGAACGGGCTTTGTGAACTGAAAGCATCTGTGAAACATCTCTGCTCCTCTTCCTTGTCCCTGTCTCCTCCCAACCCTCCTCTTTGAAAAGCTCTTTGATAGCAAGTAGAAAATGGATTTTCAATAGCATCCACTTACCCTCCTGCAGAACGAGTTCATGATGGTGTACAGCTTCCGTGCTTTGTCCTTCAAGGAATCCACCTGGGCCACTTTCCAACACTGGGGCGAGGCCACAAAGTCCCGCAGCTTGTCCAGCACACAGTAATTCTGGGAGTGCGCAATGGGGAGGGGGCTTGTGGGAGAAGTCAGTAGCGACAGGGACGGGGCTGAGCTGCGTAATATCTCTCCCTGACTCTGTGCCACACAGCCAGCAGCAGAAGTTCAGACCTGAGTCCCTCAGCCCCAGACTTCCCTCCCCCAGGGAGAGCCCTCTTACGTGTATGTCCAGGTACAGCCTGGGCAGGTATCTCACACACGGCTCCTGTGGAAAGGGATATGGGATTCTGGGATGCCCACAGGGGCACACCAGGTCACAAAAGTCTCCCTGGTGGCCCTCTCAACAGCTGGACCAGCCCAGATCCTTGAGGCCCTCCCTCGTGCTACGACATGCATGGTACTTTCTCGTGCCATATGTCACTCCTCCAGAAATGGGCGACTGCGCTTCCAGAATTAGACTTTCAGAATACAACCTTTATATCATTTGCTATGAATTAGGGAGATGTTTTGTATGCATACCCATTCAGAAATATACATACACGTATATACATAAAAGCAGTCCCTTAACTGTAATATAGAAATAGTAATATAATACAGGAATACAAGTATATATACACAGTATATATGTACATCTATAAAACAGTTCTATAACTATTTAGTTATATAACAGTTGTATAACTGCATGTAATTATAGACATTACATATACTTACATAAGATATATGTAATTATACATATTAGTTATGTAGGCATTCTATAGCTAATATATTGTTGTATATAGTGTATAATATAGTAATATCAAAGTGCATATATATGCATACTTTTATATTTCTATATTGGGCTTCCATTTTTGTGCAGAGCAGAAGGGCAAAAGCCCTCGTGCTCTGCCCTCTCAGTAATCTCCTTGTGACCATGGGCAAGTGCCTTCCTTCAGTTCTCAGTTGTGAAATTAGAAAGTTAGAATGCATAATCTTTCCACTTTCTTCCCGCTCCGGAGTTCAGAGCCTCTGAATTTTTTAAACCTTTTAAAATCAGATTCCTTTAAAAGATGATTGCTGTCTATATTCGATAACAAGAAACTTGTGGGTAAATTGTGGTGAAACTATACAACAAAATGTTAAAACAAAAATTAACTTATTTGATAGTGTCATTAAAAAGTAAGTTGCAAAACTGCTTGTGCTGTTTGACCCAAATTTTGTTTACACACACACACAACACACACGTATTTGAATACCTATATGTAGACAGAAAGCTGAAATACGATCCTCCAGAACGCTACAGCAGCAGCTACCTCTAGCTGGTAGAATTACAAGCAAGATTTATTTTCTTCTTTGTACTTTGTACGTTTTCCAACTGTTCTACAAAGTACAATACTTTTACAATTAGGAAAAAAAATACATGTTATTTAACTTTTAAAAAGAAAATACCAAGAAGGTGTTAGCTAGGGCATTGTAAACCCCAACATCTGAGAAACATTATGTTTTGTTTGAAGCATTTGCAAGTGATTAAAAGACACTTTTAAACTTTACCAAAGCTTTTAATGGAGTTTAATGCATTTTGTTTCGATGCAGAAGCAGGCAGAGGCCTAGGTTCTAGTCCCCAACAGCCCTTCTGAGACTTCCCCTCTCTGAGTCCCCAGGTCTCCCTCTGAAGATCGTGATCACATCAACTGGCATCTGTTGAGTACTTGTTCCTGTAGGCTTGGCTCTGTGACCCGTGCCTATGTTCACACCTGCCTTTGATTGTCAAAGGCACTCTAAAGGGAGGGGTGCTACTGTCATCTCATTTTACAGACAAGAAAACTGAGAGGCAGAGGCTGAGGAATTTGCCCAGGTCCCTCAGCAGATGAGGAGTGGAGGCCAATTCTGTGCTACCTCTTCGGGCACACTCCTCACCAGGCTAACAAAAGGAATACACAAGCTTCATTCCTCCCTCCTCCTTAACTCTGATGTTCCAGACTCTATGGGGAGCTGTTTTTCGCCCCCTCCTCCCGCTCCTTTTTTTTTGTTTTTGTTTTTTTTTTTTACATTTTACAACAGATCCTTTGATATTTGCTAGTAAGTTACAAAACTTGTGATGTCTTTACTTTTTCTTGTGTTTTGAAGAAAGCAAACCATTGTTATCATATTTAATAGGAGATGAATAAAACACAAACACTCTTGAGATTTACATTTACTAGAAAAGAAAAATATCCTTCTCTCCCTCTCTCTTTTTTTTTTTTTTCGTCTAAAGGCAAGGGTTTAAGAACTGAATGGGCCATGCACCCCTGTCCTGGGCGCGCGGGGGACTCACCGAGGGCTCCGAGCCCTGCAGGAGCTGGAAGTCGCGGGTGATCTCCTGGCTCAGGGCCCGCATGCGGGAGTAGCAGGTCGGGGGAGTGGGCCGCGCGGCGGGGACGCCCGCCAGGAGCAGCAGCAGTACGGGCAGAGGCCCAGGCGTCCTCATGGTGCCAGGCGCTAGTGCAGCCTCGCCGCCCGCCCCTTTATGCAGGCTGGGGGTGGTCCAGAGCGGCTCCACGCCTCCACTTCCTGTGGGGCCAGCGCAGGCTGCCGTCCATCCAGGGTGGGAGAGAGGAAGCCAGCACGCCCACCGGGCAGGGCCAGGACAGGAACCCTCTCAGACAGGAAAGCTCCAGGTTAAGAGGAGGGGCTGCCTGGAGGAGGGGGTGACAAAGGGTGGCTTTGCTCCCCCACACTTTCAGCAAGAAATTTCTCTCTCCACAGGGACTTTTCCTGAAATGGCAGGAACAGCAGACGGAGAGGGTTGGGGGATACGAGGAGGACAGAGATGGAAGGAGGGGAGGGTCGGGGGAGAGGAGTGGGCACCAGGCCTGGGTTTGAATGGTACCGTTTGTCAAAACGGATATAGTGCCAGGAAGGAAAGAGACTAGAGGGGATGACTGGGCATCACTCCCTCCAGGCAGCCCACAGTGGAGCAGGGATGCAGGGCTGAGGTCAGGCCACCGGTGTTGGGGTCCATCAATCACTAACCAGGTAGGTGAGCCTTGGGCCAGGCCCCCACCTCGCCCCCCCCACCCCCCCACGCTGCCCCGCCAGCCTCTGAGAAGCCATGTGTGTGACTCTCGGTCTGAAGGACAGTCTCACTCAGCGGCTGTATGTGTGGGAGTGTGAGTATCCCCACCCTCTTCCACCTCAAGCTCCTAGCACAGGCCCCGATGGAGAGCAGTCCCTCAGGAAGGGTTAGTTTTCAAGAACTGCGTCTCCCTCAGGGCTGCCCTCCCAAGACAGTGGCAGGTAAAGGCTCTCCACTTAGATGCCCTGGGTGCAAAGCAGGGTCACTCCCTTCTGGCTTTGACCTTGGGCAGATTTCTTCAGTGTTTCCTCCATCTCCTTATCTGTGAGATGAGGATGGTAAGAATGGCTCACTCAAAAGGCCATAGTGAGGAATCAGCGGGAGACGGCATGACTGAGCACGCTTCATGCCAGGCTCATTGTGCGTTTCCAAGTGATCGGAGCTACTAGCATTGTCTCCGTTAAATCCAGCAAGTGTCTCTGTGAGGTAGGTGTCACAGAAAAGAGTCCCATTTTCCAGGTGGGAAAACTGAGGCTCAAAGAGTTCCAGCAACTTGCTGGAGGTCACAAAGCTGGAGGCATATGAGTTGGGATGAGACTTCACGCTCTGTCCTCCTGCCATTCTTCCACCCCACAGTGCAGAATGGGTGAGAAGCACGACTCTGGCAGGCAGAGATGAGTTGGGGTCCTCGGGCTGCCCAAGATCAGGTAACAAGCAAGAAGGAACTGTCAAAAGGGAGAAGAAGATTCTTCCTTAACACTGAATGTGACTTACATACCAGCAGCCACCAGGCCAGCTGCCATCGGGAATGCCATGAGCCTCACAGCCAGTCAATGAAGTGAATAGGGTTAGTCCCATTTCCCAGGTGAGGAAACTGAGGGCCTCAGGGGATATGAAGCTGGGAAGAGTAGTGGAGCCCTGGAGCTATGTCTGGACCTTCCTGTCTCCAAAGCTTCCTCCAACAAGGGAGGAAAGGGGAGTGTCCTGGTTAAGCTGCACATTCCCAGAACAAAACAACCAAAGACGAAGCCCACAGAGATGGGTGAACCAGAGCATGGCGTCCTGGACACAGGGCTGGACTGAGGATCAACCACAGGGATGAAGCCCGGCTCCAGCTTGTCCCCACTGTATTTGCCAGGAGAAATCCTTTCTCGACCTGGCCTCCATTCCCTGTCTGTAAACAGGATAGCATCACCCTCGGTGATGTCTGAAGTTCCTTCCAGTCCCAATGTTTTATTTATCTAGTTTCTGGTGGTAAAAGCCCTGGGCAGAGACTATAAGCTGTGCCTTCCTGTTTTGTAGGTGAGAATGTGTTCTGCAAACACCTTTAGCAAGATGACACAGGGACTGCGGCTCTCAGGGCAGAACTGTATGTGCTTGGAGGTGGCAAGTGGAGGCACAGATGTGTTTTCTTCTGGGTGAAGGAGTCTCCACACTCCATCCATGGTAGTGCCTGGGGCATAGGCCTCCCTGGCAGACTAGCTGACCCCAGCTGGGGACTCTGGGTCTGCTTTAAAATGCTCCAGGACTTCTGGATGTGCTCATGGAATGGGCTTAAATTCAGAGCAAGGAAGAAAAACAAGCCCATGGACCAAATAAGTCTGTTTGATCAAGGAGACATTGCTGTGCTGGAAAACAGGAGTCGTCTGTGAGTCCGAAGTTGGGATAAATGTGCTGCTGGGAGATTTGACCTTGTTCCACCCGCAATACCGTGTGCAGTTATTCATGGGACTTCTCGGGTAAATCAACTGAGTTCAGAGCTGCAAGGAGGCTTATAGGCCTTCCCGTTGAGCATGAGAATGAATGAGTGACTGACTGTAGCCATCTGCTGTCACTGGTACCAACTGAGACATGGTGGATGCTGGGCCCCTGAGGAGTCACAATCAGTGGGGAGACAAAGAATGAGGCTGCTGTGCATTGGGCCAGGTGCAAGAAAACCGCCACCTCTCACTCTGCCAAGCCGGGAGTGGGGTGAACAGGAATCACCCCAGAGGAGAGGGTGCCTCGTGCTGATTCCCAGGGCAGATGGAGACGAGGAGGACTAGCCTGTGCCGAGCCCAACATGCACAAGTTTGCATGCCGAGCCCAATGCGTGCCAGTGTGCATCCGGGAATTCTGTCTGCTTTCTGGTCCTCTCCAGGGTTCCCCCCACATCCTAAGCATGATACATTGACTTTCCCCCCGCATCTGTCTCTTTTAATCACCATGCCCTTCTCCAGGAGACAGGAATGGTCTTCCTCAGCACCCAGCACACAGCCAGGTAGAGCGGATGAACAGTAAGGTGTGACTGAATGGACTTGGTGACTACTCATGTTACTCAGAGATTAAGGCACAAGCCCACTAAGAAACCTACGCAGGACAGCCTATCGTGGTTCCCCACCACGAGCTCCCTGTGAGACGCTGCACTGGATACAGGCTGGTGGAGCCCCGCACGTGTGTTCTGTTCTCAAATGTCTCCTTTACCACGAGTCACCTGAATCCTCCCACCAGCTCTTTCTCGGCCCCCTTCTGAGGCTCCTTCAGCAGTTGGCTGCTCTGAGTGTTAAAAATCCAGGCAGGAATTTTCCCATATATCAGGTATGAGGGCAGCTGACACCTTGGGTAAGTGGTGTGACGGCAGAAATCCTGGTGTTTCTGGAGCCCCTAACCCATCACTGGGAACTGCTCCCTATCAGGTGAGAGCTGAAAGGTGAGGAATGCAGTGGGCAAGTGGAGTGGGTATGAAGGCATGTGTGTGTGTTTGTGTGTGTATATGTGTGTGTGTTTGTGTGTGTATATGTCTCTGTGAAAGACAGAATGAGGGAGATTGTAAGATACCGTGCTGCTGGCTTTGAAGATGGGAGAAGAAGCCACAAGCCAAGGAATTCAGGAGGCCCTGAGAAGCAGAGAATGCAAAGAAAGATTCCTGCCTAGGGCCTCCAAAAGGGGCCCAGTTAGACCCCTCTGAGCCCACAATTGTAAGATCATAAATTCGTGATGTCCGCAGCCCCTCGGTTTGTGGTGATTTGTTACGGCGGCCACAGGAAACAAGCACACCATCTCTCTGGGGTTTGGTAGAATAACAGAAATTAATGTGGGAACCTAGGAATTATCCAGATCTACCTACCTCCTGCTTATCCTTCCTTTACAGTCTCCCTGTCAAGTGCTCGTCCAGAGTCTGCTTACATACCTCCCTGGACAGGGAGCTCTTTGCCTCTTACGACTTCCCTCCAGTCTCTGGGCAGCTCCAAATTCTTCCCAGGGTGGAGATGAGATGTGATGATGCCCTGGCGCAGGCCTTCAAGTCCTGTACCTTCTTACACAGAACAGAAGTGTGGCGATGTTAAGACCATCTCATTCTTCAGTGTTTCTACCTCCACTCCTCCCTGCCCCTCACAACAGAGTCAACTCTCTTTTGCAGCTACCGTCCCCACTTCTTGAACCCTTTTAATGAGAAGTGGCCTCAAGATCCTTCAACTACATCACGATTAACGCCTCTCTGCCTAGAGCCCTATCTCCTCCCAGTGGCCATTTCTAAAGCAGAAATTCAATCTTGCCCCTCCTTGTTTCAAAGTCTCACTGGCTCCCAGTCACAAACCCTGCTGTGTGTCAATGTGTCTTACACTATGTGGGACCCAGACTGGAACACAACCCTTCCTGGGAGATCTGGTCAGAATGAGGCTATCACATCCTTGTTTTGAGCCTTTCCTATGTCAGTTAGGACTGTAGGTTGCATGTTACAGAAAATTCAGCATGAGACACCGAAGTCTGGGTTTTCTGGAAAGTGCAATTTGAAAATACAGAGGGAGTGTGGAGCTCAGGAATGGTTTGATCCAGGAACTCAAGTCACTAAGAAATCATCTGTCTTTCTCTGTTCTATATTGTGATAGTGTTTCCATGTGTCATCTTGACTAGGCTACCATTCTCAGTTACTCTAACACCAATCCAGTGTTACTGTGATAGTGTTTGTAGATGTGATTAGAGTCCTTATGCAATAAGCTCTGTGTAAGGGAGATGATTTCAGATACTCTGGGTGGGCCTGATTTAATCAGTTGGAAGGTCTTAAGAGCAGAGCCAAGGCTTCCCTGAGGAAGAAAGAGTTCTGCTTGTGGAGTAGCTTTGCCTGTTCCAGTGACTTCCAGCTTGCACTTCCTGAAAGTCTACCCTACTACAATTTTGTACTTGGCCAATGTCCACAATCATGCAGGCCAATTCCTTGTAATAAATCTCTTAATGTCTCTCTTCTACTGGTCATGCTTCTTGGGTTGAACTCTAACTGACACATGTACCATTAGCTCCATCCCAAAGCCAGGCCCTGTCCTGAGAAGTAGGGTCTCCCTTGTGACCACTGAAGAAAGTCCTGAGCTTTGTGCTGGAAGCAGACACTGCCTATGTCCTGTCCAAGCCTCCTCAGCCCCGACATTTAAGGGCAGTTGGGCTAGGCTTCACCTGCCAGCACCACCGTCTGCCTCAGGCCTTCCTCTGGCCATAGGTGCCTGCTCTGCCCACATTAGAGCAAGCCAGAGTATTGGGGACTCTTAATGCCCCCAGAAGTAGCCCTCAACCGATAATTCATGAAAGTTGGGGAGAGTCTGGCTTCTGGTTAAAAACCTATGTGTCATCCATAGGCAGTTACAACGGCTTTACACAGCGGGCCCCCAAGAGGATCGGGGGAGCTGCCCTCCCAACCCCAGACTTGGGACAGAGCCAGAGCTTTGCATGCAATCTCTGAAGGGAGTTGCTATAAAACACTCAGGTCCCCAGGCTGGCCAAACCCTTTACCTATTTGCCTGGCACCTTCATTCATGGGTCTCTTTATCTGAGGACTTGGGCCAGGTCCTCCCCAGGCACCTCTGCAGAGATCTCCGAGTATGGGAGGGGGAATCCTTGACACCATATCCCCCTATTCTGACTCAGGACCCAGCACTTTTCTACTCGGGGCCCTTTCCCTGCCTCCCACTACCGCAGGGTCCATAGACCAGCAGGAACCTTTTGCTGGGGTTCCCTCAACAGTGAGACGACCCCCACTTCCACATCTGTGCTGGTCCACTTGATCCCCCATAGTGATGTGAGGATGTGAGGATGCACCAGTTCAGGGCATAGATGGAACGGGGGAGCTGGGCTTCCTCTGGTTTGGCCTCTTCCTTAGACCATTGCAGGGAGTGACCAAAGGCTTAACTCTCATTTTTGGCTATTGCTTTAACTTGGCTACTCAGACACCTGCAGCTCAGCTCTGTCTCAGCTCAGCTGAGCTCCTGCCTCATTGGTGTATAAATATCCCTACTCTTTTGCCCTGTTAGTGGGATAACTCTAAGGTGAGTTCTACAGGGTCTCCCAAAGTCCCCCAGCAGGATCAAGCTCCAGGGGTCCATGGTGAAAATATGCTTGGTGGTAATCCATGGATGTGTTGGCTTTCTGCCCTTCTGTGCCTCATGTTCCCACTTCTCTACCAGTGTTTCCTGGGCTCACTCTCAAAGAAACCTCTTCCACCCAAATCCTTGTCTCAGAGTCAGCTTTTGGGAAAACCCAAACTGAGACTATGGTATTGGCGCAACAGAGGAGCCCCCCCCCCCCCGCCCCGCCCAAACTAGGGCAAGACGAATTTGATCACACATATTGGCCTAGCCCACTAATGGGCCATGAAGGTGAGACACCCTGGGACGGGGTGAATTAGGGGCAGAGACATCACCACAATGTCAAGTACGCTTGTCTTTCTCTAACACAGCCCAGGATGGTCCAGGACACCATGTCCCATGACCGACACCTCTCTTAAGCCGCCTCCCTTCCAGGCCTCCACAACTCCCTCCCAGTGCAGGCCTTATCCCAGCAACAGACATACATAGTATAAGGAGATCCTTCTAGCAGATACCAAACCTCAGCTCCCCGTTGCTTAATTACGTTCTGTTTTCTTCTTGTGATCCAGTATTTTCAGGATCTGAGACTTTTAAAAATCATTTCAGGAGAAAGAGTATTTAACCCTTTCCTGCTAGATGTTCAGACAGGCATATTCCAACAAGTGATACAGGTAACCAGGGAAATACTCTTGGTTTTCGGTGAGGAGGGTTGTGGGATGTTCCTCAGTTGTATTAGTCCATTCTCATGATGCTATGAATGAATACCCAAGACTGGGTAATTTATAAGAAAAGAGGTTTAATTGATCCACAGTTCTGCATGGCTGGGGAGGCCTCAGGAAACTTACAATCATGGCAGGAGGCATCCCTTAGCAGGGTGGCAGGAGAGAGACTAAGGACCGAGCAAAGGGGGAATCCCCTTATAAAACCATCAGATCTTGTGAGAACTCACCCACTATTACGAGAACAGTATAAGGGAAACCACTCCCATGATTGAATTATCTCCACCTGTTCATGCCCTTGACACATGGGGATTATTAGAATTCAAGGGGAGATTTGGGTGGGAACAGAGAACCAAACCATATCACCAGTGAACTGTAAGAAACAGCAAACTGCGGTTGGCTCTGGCCTCTTGTGACATGGCTGGAACACAGAATGTCACCTCTCCTGCCTGCTCCCTTGTGGGGAAAAGAGAGGTCAGCCTGTTACTGTGTTATTATAGATAGAAGTAAGTTTAAGAGACTCCATTTGGCTCTGTATCTGAGATGCCGTTAATCTGTGGCTCTACCCCCAATCTTGTCCTTGCTAGAGACATCGCTGTGGTAATTAAGGTTTAAAGGATTTGGGGCTATAAGGAATGTGCTTTGTTAGGCAAATGCTTAAAGCCTGCTTGTGGTTGAAGGTCAGTACCATTCTCTTAAATCTCAGTAAAAGAAAAACATCTGTCTCCTGCCCGTCCCTGGGCAAATGGAACATCTCCGTGTATCTGTATGTCTTACTGCTGATTTACTCCCTTATCTTTTGAGCAATAAATACTGAGGGAACTCAGAGACCGGTGCCAGTGTGGGTCCTCTGTAAGCACAGCACTGGTCCCCTGGGTCCCGCTTTTCTTTCTCTATACTTTGTCTCTGTGTCTTTATTTCTTTTCTCAAGTCTCTCGTTCCACCTAACGAGAAGCACCCACAGGTGTGGAGGGGCAGGCCACCCCTTCACTCCCTGTGTTCCCATCCTGTGCCCACTTGTGATGGAAACCCAGGCTGAAATGGACATCCCCAATCTCAAATGTCCTCTGTTGCCCAACCTGCAGCCAATAGCTATCTTTGACAAGGATTAGAAGAGTCCAGCAGCAGCTTCCATTGCACTAGACCACACGAAGAGTCTGAGTGCTAAGGTAAGAGCCTAGCATTGAACACATCAATGCTTGCAAAGGGTTACTTCTTGTCCCCTCACTTCTGCCTGCATTTGAGGTCAGGGGCCACTAATCAAGCTGACAGCCAGGAGGTATTGGGGTTGGGGTAGACTGAGTACCTAGCTGGACATTGCCTCTGGTGTTCCTGTTGATATTGGTATTCCTTTGGTTAACAGCAACACATCTTCCCCTGTTTATGTGGAGTGTTTTTGAGCTTGTTGCTTTTGCTCTTGGCAAACCCAGGTGGAAAGTTGGCCCACACAGCCCAGAGTGAAGGAATGAACACAAACACCAAGGCTGGGCTTTGCTTTGGGGCAGCGATTATGAAAAGCGATTCATGTTTTAGAAGAGAGATTCCTTCATAAGCCCCCAAAACATGGATTTGAACTTTAATGAGAAACAGCAGGCAGGAGGAGCTGTGTCCCAAACATTCCCCCAGGCCTGGTACACAGAAAGGACTCAAAGTCCTTCAAGAAGAGTCCCAGCTTGTCCTAGGAGAAAGACTATGGGCTTTGGAGTAATACAGACTTCAATTTAGATCTCACTTCTGTTATCATGCAGCTGTGCAAATGTGGCCATTACTCATCCTCCTTTGATGTGGGGTTTATAACACTTATTGCAGTTTTTGTGAAGAAGAAATAAACATGAAAAGCTGGAGTGACTGTGGTTTTTGTTTTTGTTCTTTCTGGTTATCTGTTCCATAATCCCATCCTGGTCTACTTCCTCCCTTCTGCTACAGGAGTGACGATGGGCCCATGGCCCAGGAGGGACTAATCAGTGTCTCTACCTGGGGTTGAAAGATGCACACAGGATGAGAGCTGCCCTCTCATGCCACTACCGTGGCTATGCTGTGGTTGCCAGCAGTTAAGCCTTCTGCCCCGGAGTGTGCAAGACCAGGAGGTACACAAACAGAGCTGGGAGGTGAATGGAGGAAGAGGATCTGAACGGGCTGCATCCCGCTTCCAGACCCAGAGCCCGAGACCTGCGTCTCCTTCTTGGACATCATCAGCTGCCCTGTGGTCATTTCTGGCTACAGAGCAAACGCAGAGTTCCTTCAGCTTGAGCTGATTTCAGTGAGGTTTCTTTCTGTCCCTCGCCAATGAAAGAGTCTGACCAATACGGCACCCAGCAGAGGGCTTGGCGTGGAGCTGGAGTTCTTACAGCGGTTACTTTGTTTTCAGAAACAGGGCCTCCTTCCGTCACCCAGGCTGGAGTGCAGTGGAGCGATCCTTAGCTCACTGCAGCCTCAACCTCATGAGCTTAAGCCATCCTTTTGCCTCAGGAGGATCTGGGACTACAGGAGTAGCTGGGAGTACAGGTGATCACCACCTCGCCCATCTAACTTAGTTACTTTTCTTGGACGATTTTCTATTTGTGCGAATCCTCAGTGCTGGTCATCAAATATGTTCGGTTCTCTCTTTCCTGGACCCAGGCCAGGATTGAGTTTCCCTGTCCCCTTGAAGTTACATACAGTCACATAGGTTGATTTTATACAAAGCAATGTAAGAGAAAGTGATGGGTGTACTTCCAGGCGGCAGCTGTAAGAGCCTGTGCTTCCTTTTCTACATGCTCTATGACGCTATTGCTTTCTCTCTGTCATGGGACCACCCAAGTTTTGCTTGGGCTTTGCTTTTGGGCAGAGATTATGAAAAGCAGTTCATGTGGTGGATGCTCTATCAGCCTCCAACTGTGGTGGAGAAGACCCAGAGTGATGCCCCAGTCCATCTGTGGTAAGGACTGGGAGTTGTTTGTTACAGCAGTGTGATCTAGCCCATCCTGACTGTGGCAGGCAGAATTCTACAGTGATCCCTGTATTAGTTCATTCCCATGCTACCATAAAGAAATACCTGAGACTAGGTAATTTATAAAGGAAAGAGGCTTAATTGGCTCATGGTTCTGTAAGCTATACAGGAAGCATGACGCTGGCATCTTCTCAGCCTCAGGAAACTTACAAACCGGGTGGGAGGTAAAGGGGGCGCCAGCACATCCCATGGCTGGAACAAGAGGCAGGAGGTGCCACACACTTTTAACCAACCAGGTCTCAGGAGTACTCACTATCATGATGACAACATCAAGGGAGATGGTGCTAAACCATTCAGGAGAAACCATCCCCGTGATCCAATCCCTTTCCACCAGTCCCCACCTCCAACATTGGGGATTACAAGTGAACATGAGATTTGGGTGGAGACACAGATCCTAACTAACCATATCATCCCCAATGACCCTTGCAGAACCCCCTCCACTGAGTGTGGGGAGGCCTATGAATAGGATGAGATCTCTCCTGTGGTTAGGTTAGTTACATGACAAAGGGATCTTGCAGTTGTAATAAAAGTCACTTCGAGTTAATCAAAAGAGAGATAAGCCAGGTGATGCTAATGCAACCACATAACCCCTTTTAAAATGGTAAGTTTTGCAGGCTGGTAGCAGATGAGGGAGTCAGAGAAATTTCAGGTGTGGAAAACATTCAACCCAGTGTTGCTGGCTTGACAGTGGAGGGAGACACAAGAGAAGGGATGCTGGCGGACTCCAGAAGTAGACAGTGGCCCCTGGTTGACACCGGCAAGGAAATGGGAACCTGAGACCTATGGCTGTAAGCAATGGGGCTCTGTTAACAATCTGACACACCCAAGAAAGGTCTGTTAACAATCCCTGGAAGCGGGTCTGCCCTGACAGCTCCTGCAGAGGAGCCCAGGCTGGCCGACACCTTGATTTTGGCCTTGTGAGAGCCAGAGCAGGGAACTCAGCAGACTCCCACCCAGACATCCATCTCCACAGCTGCAAGCTGATAAATGGTGTTGTTTAAGCCTTCAAGTTGGTGGTCATTTGTTACACAGTAATATAGTTAGATTTTGTGTTCCCACCCAAATCTCATCTTGAATTGTAATCCCCATAATCTCCACATGTCAAGGAAGAGACCAGGTGGAGGTAACTGAATTATGGGAGTGGTTTCCCCATGCTATTCTCATGACAGTGAATGAGTTTTCATGAGATGCAACGGTTTTGTAAGGGGCTCTTCCCCCTTTGCTCAGCACTCTCTTTTCTGTGTCCTTGTGAAGAAGGTGCCTTGCTTCCCCTTCCCCTTCCGCCATGATTATAAGTTTCCTGAGGTCTTCCCAGCCATGCTGAACTGTGAGTCAATTAAACCTCTTTCCTTTATAAATTACCCAGTCTTGAGCAGTTCTTTATAGCACTGTGAAAATGGACTAATACACACAGCAACTCATTACAAAACCAATACATGGACCAATGCTTTATTATTTGAGGTTATTTACTGAGGTTGATGATTTTTCAAGCTAGCAACACATGTGCCATATTACTCACGCTGCCTTCTAAGGATGTGTCAATTTCTTTATCAGGTTTGAGTTTTCCTGATAGCAGGAGCTGAGCTGGTCATCTCCGAATCCCCCAGACCTAGCATGGACACTAGTCCCCAGATCTGTGACTCCGGAACACTTAGAAAATTTCCCAACTGGGAGCAGATTCCACCTTGCATTCCAGACTGCAAGTTTTCCCCACTTTGTTTTGCTGATAGAATGCTGAATGGTTCACCTAGCAGATTTTTTTAAAACAAATTAACAGAATTGACTTAGCTAAACAAATATGTTTTTTGTATCAGTTGCATATACAACATATATAGGTCCTTTGAAATTAGAACTTGAGACCAGTAGCCAGTTATGATCCTGAGCTCCTAGAAAGAAAAAAAAAAAAAAAAAAAAAACCTGGCTGGGAGTGGTGGCTCACGACTGTAATCCCAGCACTTTGGGAGGCCAAGACTGGCGGATCACTTGAGGTCAGGAGTTCGAGAGCAGTCCGGCCAACGTGGTGAAACCCTGTCTCTACTAAAAATACAAAAATTAGCCAGGCGTGGTGGCGCACAACTGTAGTCCCAGCTACTCGGGAGGCTGAGGTGGGAGAATTGCTTCAACCCAGGAGGCAGAGGTTGCAGTGACCCAAGATTGTGCCATTGCACTCCAGCCTGGGCAACAAAGCAAGACTCTGTCTCAAAAAACAAAAAAGAAAAAGAAAAAGAAAAAAACTCCTAAACTGCATTTTTCACCTTTAATGATTTCTGTTATAATGAAAGATGACCAATTTCTAGAGCTATATTATTTTCCCTCTGTACCTATGAAAAAAAATTATTGTAGTAAAATATGCATAATATAAAATGTATCACTTTGACAATTTTTACAATTTGGTGTTAAATACACTCATGTTATTGTACAACCATCACCACCATCTATCTCTAGAACTTTCTCATCTTCCCAAACTGAAACTCTGTCCCCATTAAACACTAACTCCCCACTCCCCGCTGTCTCCAGACCCTGGCAACCACCCTTCTACTTTCTGTCCTGTAGAGGCCCAGTTTGATTTAAAGGTTTAAACTCAAACCACAGAGTCGAACTCTCTGAGCTCACAAAGTAGTTCTTTCTGTTCCCAGCTGTGTGGCTTTATCTCATTTCTTCATCTATAAAATGGAGGCCACACTTTTACCTCTCACATGGGGCTGAGAGAGGATTAAATGGCCAATGTATACAAAGGCATGAGGCTACTGCTGGTGAAAGGTAAGTACTGGAGATTTGCTATTATTATTCATGTAACTTCCAGCCCCACAAACACAGTCTGCAGCCACCAAACACCCCACACACTAGCCTATGAGGGCCCCAGGGTCAGGGGCCTCGTGGAAGGAAAAGAACGCTGGCAGAATGAGAGAATGAATGATGGCCTTGGTTGCCTTTCCACTTACAACATGGTAGGTGACACGGCGTCCACAGCTGCAGCACGGTCACCATAAACAAGCATTTCCCCAGCTGGGCCATGGCCCCTGGAAACCCTGCTTCTCCCTCCAGGTTCCTGTGGACTTCAGCTTCTGGGAAGGTAAGGCTTCCTCCCTCGGGAAGCATTTTGAGTGTTTTGGCTTGTGCCCTTTCAGGAAGCCCCGTAGCCAACATACCCCACATACCCCAGGGCAGGAAGTGGGTGAGAACAACTTAAACCTTGGACAGAAAGCAATTCAGAAACTGGCTCAGCCTCTTCTCATTGCTGGCACGGCAAGTGGTGTTAAGTGTGAGCAATTTTTTTTTCTTTTGAATTTGAATGGTCCCTTTTTTTGCTTCATGAGGAGGCCACAGTTTCTGAGAGTGGGGCTTGCATGTGGCAAAGAATAAGGACGGCAAGAAGGGTGGAAGCACCCCGAGCACTGCAGCTACTGCTTCCAGTGCACTCTGTTTACAACCACCCTGAGAGATGAGAAGAAAACCCTCAGATTATACTTGAAACGCTGAGGCTGGAAGAGGTGACAAAATGTGGCAGAGTCACATAGCTGCCAACTGAAGGGCTGGCCTGCCGGATCCCAGAGCCAATGTTCTTTGTGATAGGGGAGGTGTCTAAACTATCTTCATTTGCTGGGGGCATGCAAATACATGGAAACTCACGTCGGCTATGTACTTCTCACAAACTTTCAAAAGGTACTTTGTGAATTGAGCTAAATTCACTGCTGTGCAGGAGATGTGAGGCCCTAAACATGGTATACAATTCTGTAATGGACACTTTACAAAAGAAGAAGAAAAGGGAAAAAAGCAGATTGAGGAATGTCGCATACGTTTCCAGGCAGGGACATGGATTTCATGCTGTTACACAGCTTTCCTAATTCCATTTCACCTAGCTGGAGCTTTGGACTGTTACGTAAAAAGTTGCTTATTCATTTGTTCAGCAGAGATTTATTAAGCAGCCACTGCGACTCCTGCAACTACGGAATTAAGTCTTTTGAAAAATGAACCAGAAAATGTATAGAAATTAATCCTGCCTTTCTCACCAAACACGCTGTAGTGATAACCTCTCTCTTATACGTGGGCGTCAGATGTTTACAAAACTTGTGCCTTCCATCTGTCACTTTCCTGCTGGCCGCTGGGCCTCTGCACACACAGTTCCCCTGCCTGCCTGCAGCACTCCAAAAATATTCTATGTGCTCCCCTCCCTACAAATATTTGATGAAGGAATAGCAGAAAGAACACATTCTTTCCATGGTTTATATAAGCGCCACACTCCTGCAGGGCTATCTGTCTCGGCTTTTTCCTTTTCACGATGAATAGTACCACAGTTTGTACCTGATGCTCTGCAAAAATTGATCTTAACACTTAAAAACAACTTTGCCTGTTGGGTACATGTCAGATGTTTTACAGAGTAATCTTCACATTTTCCTGCTTGAGCGATAGATTCAGACATCCCCACACTCATTCAGCTGATGAGAATGTTGGTCTCAGCCTTTGAACAAATCCATCAGGTAGGCGGGAGGGGCATCTTGGATTCTTCTCCAGGCTCCATCGTCAGACGCTGGTTCTAAATGAATGTTCATGGCAGCCTGGTCATAGAAGTCCTGGAGTAATGTCAGTAGCACTGGATTTACTGGGCTTTTCCCTGCTGGGGTCTGCTCCCGGCCACTCCACTGGCCATCAATGACTTCCTTTGAATGGTGCTAACAATGCATTTTCACAGTTAGATGTAAATTTTTTTCTGGAGTCCCAGAAGTACCTCCCTGACATCTGGAAACCTGTGCCCCATGGATTGGCTTCAATGGGGAGGTATTTTAGAGGAATGTGGAGCCCTGCAGGCCTTGGTTCGATATGCTTGGTCTAGCCACTTACCAGCAACAGAACTTCAGCACCACGTTGCTTCACAGCATCATGAAGTTGTTAAGCACCACACACCTTTTCCTTTTTATTTTATCCCCAACACCTGTCGGTGCCTGTTTCATAGTCTGCATATACATTCATTGAAGATATGAATCTGTGAATCAACTTCTTAGCCTTATTCTCACATATTATAATGGGAAAATAATCTTTCTAGCTTGAGTAAATGATTAAATTAAGAAGATGTTTGCAACATGCTTAATTAGAGTACTTGATACATAGTAATTGCTCAATGAGTGGGTAATGGGCTGGCACATCACACAGCAGGAGAGGCAGGAGGGATGAAAGGCGGACAATATGCTAGACTATGTCTGGCTCCTCAATATTTTGGGTGAAGGCCCCCACCCACACCTGTGCCTGCACCTAACCATAGGCTGCCCAAAGTGCTGTCCCGGCAGGAGAGGCACTCTGCTCTTCGTCAGAGTCAGGGATCAGGGTGGAGTCACTTCCAGATAAGGAGATGGTGGAGACTAACATTGGAGGCTGGGTGACGGACTTCCCAGCAGAGACGTGCATGCGTATACTCGACGAGCTGAAGGATCTTTTTAAACATTTGTATTCAAAGTCTGTACAATTAGAATGTATTTTCATCAGAAATACAAATTACAGGATCTATAAATTTTATTTTATTTTATTTTATTTATTTATTTATTTGAGATGAAGTCTCGCTGTCGCCCAGGCTGGAGTGCAGTGGTGCGATCTTGGCTCACTGCAACCTCCGCCTTCCAGGTTCAAGCGATTCTCCTGCCTCAGCCTCTCGAGAAGCTGGGATTACAAGTGTGTGCCACCACACCCGGCTAATTTTTGTATTTTTAGTAGAAACAGGATTTTGCCATGTTGGTTAGGCTGGTTTTGAACTCCTGACCTTAGGTGATCTGCTGACCTCAGCCTCCCAAAGTGCTGGGATTACAGACATGAGCCATTGTGCCTGGCTAAAAAAAAATTTTAATGCTTTTTAATCTATGTTTTCAAAAAGTGTAGCTTCCTTACCTTTAACAAATACCACTCCTGCCTAGCTCAAAGTTTGTGTAAAGAGAGAATAATATTATAGATGCTAAACCAATCTGAAAGCTGCTGGGTGGAGTGTGCACAAGGACTATGCTTGTTTTGTCCCCCACTGAGTACCCAGCACTGAGCAGAGCCCTGACATGTAGTACGTGCTCAGTGAATACTGGCTGGAAGAAAATACTTTAATCATCACATTTGCACTGGAAATCATCATCCTTGACACAGCAGGCCCCTTTTGGTTCTGCTTATGCAAATTGGGTCCAGGTATCTCTCTGAAGTCAGAAAACAAACTCCACATTGCAGGCCAGAGTAGAAAATGCTGCTGTTTCTTGCTGAGTCATCAAGGAGGCCTAAGAAGTTAAGTTCTGCCAGCAACAGTTCACATATAGCTAGAGGGAACTAAAGCTTGTGTCACTGGTATGTTGAGGCAAAAGCTTCCAAAATTCCAGTTGAAAGGCACAGAAACACTGTTTTATAATTATATATTAAATACCAAGGCAAGGGTGGAATCTTTTTTTTTTTTTTCCGAGAAGGAGTCTTGCTCTGTCATCCAGGTTGGAATGCAGTGGTGTGATCTTGGCTCACTACAACCTCTGCCTCCTGGGTTCAAGCAATTCTCCTGCCTCAGCCTCCCGAGTAGCTGAGATTACAGTGCCTGCCACCACACCCAGCTAATTTTTGTATTTTTAGTGGAGACGGGGTTTCACCATGTTGGCCAGGCTGGTCTTGAACTCCTGACCTCGTGATCTGCCCGCCTTGGCCTCCCAAAGTGCTAGGATCGTAGGCGTGAGCCACTGCGCCTGGCCAAGGGTAGAATTTAAAATTGCACACAACAGCTCTCTAGCAAGAGTGTGGATGCATCTTGTGGAAATTGGCATTTCTGAGGGTCTGGAGCCGGGTGTCTGAGCTATTGACCCTATTGACACTTTGGGAGGGATATTCATTTGTTGTGGGTGGCTGTTCAGTGCACTGTAGGATGCTGAGCAGCATCCCTGGTCTCTATCCACTAGGGCCAGTAGCACCACTTTACGCCATCCTAGTCATGACAATCAAAAACATCCCCAGACATTGCCAAAAGTTTCCTGGGTGGGGGATCACCCCTGTTGAGAAGTACTGGGCAACAGCAATATTTCTCATGCTAACAAATCAGCACCCATTCATTTTTATTAAGCCCCTGGTAGGTGAGAAACACTCTATTGGGTACTTAGATTCAAAGCTCACAAAAATAGGAAAAATTGTCCCCACTTTACAAATGAAGAAACAGAAAGAAAGTAACTGTTCAAGTTGAGTGACTGAATAAATTAATGGATGTCCGACAGCTAGTGTGGTCTTGGTCACAACCAACTCTTCTGATTCCCTAGCTGGAACCCTGAGCCCTCCAGAACTCCTGGTTCACTGCTAATAAATGCCAATTCTTTTGTCTACAGACAAAGGAAGTGGATTTGGACTGAGGGTGCCTGGAGGACTCCAAGAAAGGGCTCTGACAAATGAACTTCCCTAAAGCAAACCCTCTTTCCCGTCTGTGTTAAAATTGAAGATAAAGATGGTTTCCTAGATAGTGGCTCTGGGGACACATTGAAGACTCAAAGATTAAAATGTCACCATGTTTCAGCCTGTTTCAGCTTCTACTCAGCTATGGCACTGCTTTTATTTACTACTGCACTGTTTTCCTCACTGGGCTGTGAGGGTGGGCATGAGGACCTGTTATTCATTTCTACTCCCACTGGTGCCTGGCATGTAATGGGCACATGTTTGTTGGGTGCATGAATGGATAACTGAAGGAACAGAAAGGGGAGTGTGTGTTACCTTTCTTTGCTCCCTCTAAGACCTCCCCACCCATCCATCTTTGCTTTGCCAGACCTTTGGCTAAGAAAATGCCAGCCAACACTGTGTTCTCAAGTGACTCTCAGTTCTTAGAAACAAAATGATGGAATTTCAGTATGAGAAAAATGCTTAGACATGACCTCATCCCTACCCAAGCTAGTTCATGAATCATCCCCATAAAATTCCTGGTATGCCAATTAAAACCATTCAGCTGTTCATTCATTCTTTCATTTTGCTGAACATTTGTTATGTATCTACATCGTTCTGGATGTAAGGAAGGATGATGATGACAATGATGACCTTGGCCTCATTGAATCTGCATTTGTTTAGATATGGATTAAGCTGATGAACCAAAGGAATCCCCAAATTCAAAACATAGTCATGCATTGCTTAATGACAGGGATACATTCTGAGAAACGTGTGTCGGGCAGTTTCAGCATTGTGCAAACATTGCTGCACAAAGCATAGAGCATACTTACACAATCCTAGGTGGTGGAGCCTACTATACGCCTAGGCTACATGGTCTAGCCTACTGCTGCTGGGCTACAAACCTGTGCAGCATGCTACTGGACTGGACACCATAGGCAACTGTAACGCAATGCATTTGTTAACATAAAGTATTCGTGTATCTAAATACAGAAAAGACTATAAAAATAAGGTATAAAAGAAACAATGCTAAACTTGGATAGGGTACTTACAATGAATGGAGCTTGCAGGACTGGAAGTTGCTCTGGGTGAGTGAGTAAAGTGGTAAGTGAATGGGAAGACCTGGGACATGACCATACTGTACTTTAGATTTCATAAACTCTATACTTTGGCTACACTCAATTTATAAAAACATATTTTTCTTTCTTTAATAGTAAATTAACCTTAACTTACTGTAACTTTTTTATTTTGTAAACTTTTTAAATATTTTTAAACTTTTTGACTCTTTTATAATAACGTAGCATAAAACACAAACATATTGTACAGCTGTACAAAATTTCTTTTTTTTTTTTTTTGAGACGAGATCTTGCTCTATTGCCCAGGCTGGAGTGCAGTGGCATGGTCATAGCTCACGGCAGTCTCCAACTCCTGGGCTTAAGTAATCTTCCCACTTCAGCCTTCTGAATGGCTGGGATGGCAGGCATATGCCATCATGCCCAGATTTTTTTTTTCTTGGTAGAGATGGGGTCTTGTTATGTTGCTCAGGCTAGTCTTAAACTCCCAGACTCAAGTGATCCTCCTGTGTACCTCAGCCTTCCACAGTGTTGGAATTACAGGCATGAGCCACCACACTTGGCCAGTTTCTGTCTTTATAACCTGAATCTATAAGCGTTTTTCTACTTAAAAAAAATTTTAGAACTTTGTGTTAAAAACTAAGACACAAATACACACATTAGCCTAGGTCTCACAGGGTTGGGATCATCAGCTTCTGCTTCCACATCTTGCTCACTGGACAGTCTTAGGGGCAGTGACACTCATGGAGCTGTCATCTCCTAAGATAACAATGCCTTCTTCCAGAATCCCTCCTGGGGGACCTGCCTAAGGCTGCTTCATAACTAACTTTTTTTCTTCATAAATAGGAGGCACACATTTTAAAATAATGATAAAAGAATAGTAAGTACATAAACTGGTAACATAGTCATTTATTATAATTATCAGGTGTTAGGTACTGTATGTAATTCTATGTGCTAAATTCTATGATTGACAGTGCAGGACCAGTACCACCAGTACCACTGCAAACACGTGAGGAATGCATTGTGCTATGAAGTCTTGATGGCTGCCATGTCACCAGGCAATAGGAATGTTGAGCTCTGTGATAATCTTATTGTACATGTGGTCCACTGCTGCCCAAAATGTCATGATGCCGCACACGACTGTTAAGTGGCATCACCAAGACAGTGTCTATCCTCTCTTAACAGTCCAGAGGCAGGTAGGCGGTCCAGGTCAGGTAGTCCCTTCTGCTACATGAGGCTGTCCCAGACCACGGCTACTTCCATCTGGTTGCTTTGTTATTCCCTAGAGTGCCGTCCTTCCCAGCAGGTCTTCAGGTGGTCATCACAGCCTGCAGGAGTGGGAGGAGATGCGGTTGGTACATATGTCATTTCCTACATCCTGTTGGCTGGAACTTAGTCCCATGGCCACTCTCACCTGCAAAGGCAATTGGAACATGTAGTCTCTAGCCCGGTGGCCATGTCCTCAGCTAACACTGGGGGTATAGGTTCTGTTTGTAAAAAGAAAGAAGGGGTAAGTGGATACCACGAACAAGTAGGCATCTCTGCCACACCGCCCAACTCCTTCATTTTTTTCAGTTTACAGATGGGGAAAATGAAGCCTGTAGAGGGGAAGTGACTTCTCTTAGGGCACATGATGAAGCGGTGGCAGTAGAACCTTTTTTTTTTTTTCTTTTTTTTTTGAGACGAAGTCTCGTTCTGTCACCAGGCTGGAGTGCAGTGGCGCGATCTTGGCTCACTGCAACATTTGCCTCCTGGGTTCAAGCGATTCTCCTACTTCAGCCTCCTGAGTAGCTGGGACTACAGGCACCTGCCACCACGCCCAGCTAATTTTTGTATTTTTAGTAGAGATGGGGTTTCACCATGTTGGCCAGGATGGTCTCAATCTTTTTTTTTTATTTTTTATTTTTATTTATTTATTTATTTATTATTATACTTTAAGTTCTAGGGTACATGTGCATAGCGTGCAGGTTTGTTACATATGTATATTTGTGCCATGTTGGTGTGCTGCACCCATCAACTTGTCAGCACCCATCAATTCATCATTTATATCAGGTATAACTCCCAATGCAATCCCTCCCCCCTCCCCCCTCCCCATGATAGGCCCTGGTGTGTGATGTTCCCCTTCCCAAGTCCAAGTGATCTCATTGTTCAGTTCCCACCTATGAGTGAGAACATGCGTTGTTTGGTTTTCTGTTCTTGTGATAGTTTGCTAAGAATGATGGTTTCCAGCTGCATCCATGTCCCTACAAAGGACGCAAACTCATCCTTTTTTATGGCTGCATAATATTCCATGGTGTATATGTGCCACATTTTCTTAATCCAGTCTGTCACAGATGGACATTTGGGTTGATTCCAAGTCTTTGCTATTGTGAATAGTGCCGCAATAAACATACGTGTGCATGTGTCTTTATAGCAGCATGATTTATAATCCTTTGGGTATATACCCAGTAGTGGGATGGCTGGGTCATATGGTACATCTAGTTCTAGATCCTTGAGGAATTGCCATACTGTTTTCCATAATGGTTGAACTAGTTTACGATCCCACCAACAGTGTAAAAGTGTTCCTATTTCTCCACATCCTCTCCAGCACCTGTTGTTTCCTGACTTTTTAATGATTGCCATTCTAACTGGTGTGAGATGGTATCTCATTGTGGTTTTGATTTGCATTTATCTGATGGCGAGTGATGATGAGCATTTTTTCATGTGTCTGTTGGCTGTATGAATGTCTTCTTTTGAGAAATGTCTGTTCATATCCTTTGCCCACTTTTTGATGGGGTTATTTGTTTTAGTCTTGTATATTTGTTTGAGTTCTTTGTAGATTCTGGATATTAGCCCTTTGTCAGATGAGTAGATTGCAAAAATGTTCTCCCATTCTGTAGGTTGCCTGTTCACTCTGATGGTAGTTTCTTTTGTTGTGCAGAAGCTCTTTAGTTTAATTAGATCCTATTTGTCGATTTTGGCTTTTGTTGCCGTTGCTTTTGGTGTTTTAGACATGAAGTCCTTGCCCATGCCTATGTCCTGAATGGTATTACCTAGGTTTTATTCTAGGGTTTTTATGGTATTAGGTCTAACATTTAAGTCTCTAATCCATCTTGAATTAACCTTCGTATAAGGAGTAAGGAAAGGATCCAGTTTCAGCTTTCTACTTATGGCTAGCCAATTTTCCCAGCCCCATTTATTAAATAGGGAATCCTTTCCCCATTTCTTATTTCTCTCAGGTTTGTCAAAGATCAGATGGCTGTAGATGTGTGGTATTATTTCTGAAAGTGAGGGGGAAAATGGAACCAAGTTGGAAAACACTCCTCAGGATATCATCCAGGAGAACTTCCCCAACCTAGTAGGGCAGGCCAACATTCAAATTCAGGAAATACAGAGAACGCCACAAAGATACTCCTCGAGAAGAGCAAGTCCAAGACACATAATTGCCAGATTCACCAAAGTTGAAATGAAGGAAAAAATCTTAAGGGCAGCCAGAGAGAAAGGTTGGGTTACCCACAAAGGGAAGCCCATCAGACTGACAGCAGATCTCTCGGCAGAAACTCTACAAGCCAGAAGAGAGTGGGGGCCAATATTCAACGTTCTTAAAGAAAAGAATTTTAAACCCAGAATTTCATATCCAGCCAAACTAAGTTTCATAAGTGAAGAAGAAATAAAATCCTTTACAGATAAGCAGATGCTTAGAGATTTTGTCACCACAAGGCCTGCCTTACAAGAGACCCTGAAGGAAGCCCTAAACATGGAAAGGAACAACCGGTACCAGCCATTGCAAAAACATGCCAAAATGTAAAGACCATTGAGGCTAGGAAGAAACTGCATCAACTAACGAGGAAAATAACCAGTTAATATCATAATGGCAGGATCAAGTTCACACATAACAATATTAACCTTAAATGTAAATGGACTAAATGCTCCAATTAAAAGACACAGACTGGCAAACTGGATAAAGAGTCAAGACCCATCAGTCTGCTGTATTCAGGAGACCCATCTCACATGCAGAGACATACATAGGCTCAAAATAAAGGGATGGAGGAAGATCTACCAAGCAAATGGAGAACAAAAAAAAGCAGGGGTTGCAATCCTAGTCTCTGATAAAACAGACTTTAAACCATCAAAGATCAAAAGAGACAAAGAAGGCCATTACATCATGGTAAAGGGATCAATTCAACAGGAGGAGCTAACTTATTTAGTGCATATATATCCTAAATATATAAGCACCCAATACAGGTCTCAATCTTTTAACCTCGTGATCTACCTGCCTCGGCCTCCAAAAGTGCTGGGATTACAGGCACCACTGTGCTCAGCCAAGCAGTAGAACTTTTAAGGCCTGTCTCCTGCCTTGTAGGCCACACACTGGTGTTATTTCACCATGGGACATGGTCTGAGATATGCGTTGTCGGGGGATTTCATCATTGTGTGAACATCATAGAGTGTATTCCACATGCCAAGATGGTACAGTTGACTACACGCCCCGGCTATGTGGTGTAATCACTAGCTCCTAGGCTCCAAACCTGTGCAGCATGAATACCCTAGGCAACTATGAGCTGTGACACAATGGCAAGTATTTGTGTATGCACACACAGAAAAGGTACAGAAAAATCCAGTATTCTCATCTCCTGGGACCACTGTTTGGTGTGTGGCCCGTGCTTGATGGAAACGTTGTTATGTGTCATGTGACTATGTCTAGTGCCTTTTAGTAAGTCATTGTTATCACTTCTGCTACATGTGTTTCTTGCCTTCTGAAAGATGAGTCTCTTCTCGATATAAACGATTCTTTACATCAGTGCTTCTGAGTCCTTTTCTTCAGGGAAATGGGTGGGTTCATGGAGCCTTTTAAAGAGCTGTGACAGATTTTGACTCTCTTCCTATAAAAATACTCAAATACGTGCAAGCAGACAACACGTGCGCACACACACAAGTTCAAGTACAGTTTCAGAGTGTTCATGACGACTCCCTTAAGCCCCTAAGAATCCCTATAAACCCAGGCAAGAATACAATGAAATACATTGCACGGATGCTGCGTTTGGCAGCTACGGAGCCTTCCTTCTGACCCAGCCTGGTTCACATTACAGCTAGAATTCTCCACAAACACTTAATTTGAGGTCACCATGGAGCTACTATGCAAATCGTTTTAATGTAAGAACAAGAAGCTCAGAATTGCTGGGCTACCAAGTCCCCAACTATGAAAATGCCTCTAGGGAAGTTTTATAATGCCAAGAAATGCAGAAACACTACATTAGTAGCAATTTATGGACCCCTATTTTGAGTGAGCATTCATGCACACACACACACACACACACGACTCTTAACAATAAAAGATTGCTCTTGAAATTATTTTTAAGTCCTTATGGATAATTTGCTATCTGAGTGAGATGATTTTCAACAACAGAACTGGATGTGCAAACTATTTCTTATCTTGGTGTGCCACAAAACAGCCTTTATCTTTTTTTTCTTTACAATGTACAATGCTGCCAAACAGAACATATTGAAATTGAGTGCAAGCAGACGGTATTTACTCTAAGCAAACCAGACTCAAGTTTTAAATAAAATAGGCTTAACATAAACGATAACAAAATCTGATATAGCAGACTCTACAAAATGGCTTGGCACAGAAGACACCCTGCTCCAGGGAATCACATTAGCTTCCACAGCACGATCGTGTTACGTAAAATTAAATGTTACGGTTTTAGGGTTTATGGCTCCAAATGCAAGTATGGTGATTACTTGATTGTGTTCTCAGCAATAGCAATAGCAGCCACAAGACTCTGCTCATGTACATGTAAGTCAGAAAAAGAATCCCAGTTCATATTTCTGTGCCTACATTTGGGATTTGAGAAGTAACAAGAGTCATGTGCTCAACCCCTTCACAGAACTCCTAAACCATAATTTCCACGATCTTTCCATAGTCAGCGTTCCGGCAAAGCCAAGCAGACTTAGCACAGATAAGCAGTTGCTTTATATTTTATTGTTTTGCACAGAATTAGAAGAACCTTATAAAACTTCATCCATCTGTGAGCCAGGCAAGAGGGCAAGACCTGGAGCTGACTTCATCTGGAGCGCAGCTGACCCTCAAGTTCCGCCATTCTCTCTTGCGGAGACTGGATGGCACTTAACATTATGTAAGAAGTAGAAGAAATGTGCTTACTTCAAAATAATTCATCCAGATCATGTCAGTGTTAGGTGACCAATTCCTTCAGCCATGAAGAGCCATGGCTCGCATTTCTGGGGGCTTGCACCCTCTGCTGTCTGCTAAGGAGACCAAAGGTGAGCGAGGTAGAGTTTCACTTGTCATCCTTTGCACGAACCTGGAGGCTTCCTGATTGAAATGGGCTCTTGCATTGAGCCAATTTAGGGTGGCCAGGTTAAATGCATGATCCTGTCCCTGACAAAAAGCAATAGAGTAGCCAATAGCTACGAGGCTACAAACCTGTGCAGCATGAATACCCTAGGCAATACCTGAGTCTTCACTCAGATACCAGGAGAAGGGAGCTCTCATCTGCCTTCTTTTAGTAGCAGGCTTTGGATTTCAAATGTTCATTGAGTCTCCCTTGTCTCAATCCTTTCGAATAATACCTGGAAAATTTATTTCTGTGGATATTAGAGCTCTACTTGCAAGAGTTAAGAACTGGACTCTCCATTTGGAGTGAAAATGCATACATTTACTTAGTTTTCAAGCATATTTATTATGTATTATTCTGAACTGTGCATATAGTTTTGCTTATATCTCTCATAAATCTAGCTATATGTCTCATAGTCCTTGCAACAAATGATTCCTTTAAATAGGATTGGACACCCAGAACACCTGTGAAGCTCCTGCTTTGCTTCCATGACATCTTAGCAGCCTGCTCTCTTAGGAGGTGGTACATATACTTACTCCAGGCCAGGTAGGCCATTTTGCTACATGAGGTTGTCCCAGACCATGGCTACTTCCGTCTGGTTCCTCTGTTACTCCTCGGAGTGCCATCCTCTCCAGCAGGGCTTCAGGTGGGCATCACAGCCTACAGGGGCTGAAGGAGAAGCAGCCAGTGCACACGTCATTTCTCACATCCTGTTGGCTGGAACTTAGTCCTATGGCCATTCCCACCTGCAAAGGCAGTTGGAACATGTAGTCCCTATTCCAGTAGGGCTACCTCTCTTCTTGGGCTCCCAGCCCAGTGTCTGACACATAACACAAGTTCAGGGCATGTTGGCTGAAGGAAGAAATGAGAGTAAGGAAGCCTTTCCCAGGCAGCAGTCTAGCCATTGCCACTGCGTAGGTTTTTATCAGATCCATTTCTTGAGTTGTCTTCATGGACAATAACAAACACATACTGATGGTTTACAATTTACCAGCTGCTGGTAATCTTTCTAGGCATTTAATTCTCACAGCTATTCTCAGAGGCAGGTGATCCAGCTCTCTCTCAAGCCCTGCCTCTGTGAGGGCTCTTCCTTCCTGTCCCTCTCTATCCAAGCTGGCTGCCTTCTCCATCTCCCCAGCGTCTTCCTGTTGGAGTTCTAGGGTTGATCCTTGCATCTCCAAGACAGTCTCCTCCAATCTCTGGGCCTTAAACAGCAGCCATCTTTCTTCTTCCTACCCGGTTAATTCCTTGCCCTTCCAGTCTCAGCTCCAGCACCCTCTCTGCCCAATGCCTTTCTTTTCTTTTCTGTTTTTTTGTTTTTTTTTGAGACAGAGTCTCACTCTGTCGCCCAGGATGGAGTGCAGTGGCACAATCTCAGCTCACTGCAACCTCCGCCTCCCAGGTTCAAGGGATTCTCCCACCTCAACCTCCCGAGTAGCTGGGATTACAGGTGCGTGACATCACTGTCATGCATGTCTATGTGAAGAGACCACCAAACAGGCTTTGTGTGAGCAATAAAGCTTTATAATCACCTTGGTGCAGGTGGGCTGAGTCCAAAAAGAGAGTCAGTGAACAGAGATGGGGTGGGGCAGTTTTACAGGATTTGGGTAGGTAATGGAAAATTAAAGTCAAAAGGGTTGTTCTCTGGCAGGCAGGGGCGAGGGTAACAAGGTGCTCAGTGGGGGAGCTTCTGAGCCAGGAGAAGGAATTTTCACAAGGTAATGTCATCAGTTAGGGCAGGAATAGACCATTTCCACTTCTTTTGTGATTCCTCAGTTGCTTCAGGCCATGTGGATGTATATGTGCAGGTCACAGGGGATATGATGGCTTAGCTTGGGCTCAGAGGCCTGACAATCACACCCAGCTAAGTTTTGTTTATTTTTTAGTGGAGATGGGGTTTCTCCATGTTGGTCAGGGTAGTCTCAAACTCTTGACTTCAGGTGATCCACTCGCCTCAGCCTCCCAAAGTGCTGGGATTACAGGTGTGAGCCCCCATGCCTGGCCTAGCACAATATCAATTCATATATTCCTCATAAAAACGTTAGGAAGGGAAAGTACTCTTATTAGCACCATCTGGACTCAGATGAAGAAACTGAGTCCAGAACAGGTTAAGAAACTTATCCAAGTTAACTGGCTAATGAGGGGCAAAGCAGAATGAAACCTGGGTAGAATGAGCCCAGAACCCATGCCTGTCCACATTCCTCCCTCTGCTCCTTGAGCTAGGGGTCAGCTCTGTGTTCAGGGCATTGCCTGCTGCACACTGGCCACTCAGTGTATGCTTGTTGGTGGAAAGAAAGGCAAGAAATATTTATTCATCATTTATTATATGCCAGGCACTGTTGCCTGCTTTTATAAATATTACCTGATATAATTCTCACAGCCAGCCCAGGGAGTTAATATCAATCAGCCCACTTTGCAGATGAGAACTCCAAGGTGAGACACATTGCCAGTAAATGGTAGAGCCAGCTCTGGGTCATAGTGGGTGGGCCTGCCTCAGACCTTCTCAGTTCTTTCTCATTGCCTTTAGGAGTTTTTTTGTTTTGTTTTGTTTTCTGTATTAGGCTCCCCGGCTACCCTCACCCTTCCTCCAACAAAAAGAAAGAAGGGGAAGAGAACTGGAGAGAAAGACCAGGTAGGGGATTGGGACTGGGGCACGAGATAGGATGAAGCGACTCACAAAGAACCCGTTTTCTAACAAAGCGCGGACAGTGATTCCAGGCGCCCAGCAGAGGGCAGGATGTGGCCAAAGATTCCCTGCAGTCTGGAGAGCTGGGCCCGCAGGACTGCAAGGCAGGGGGACCTGCCTGTCCCTCAGGGAGAGTCCTGGGAACCCGCGCTCACCCCACAAGCTTCGGGGCGCATCTGCCGCACCCCTTACTTAGGCACCCGCAACTGTGGCGTGTATCTCCCCATTCAGGCTCCCCAGCTCCCGCCGCGGGAGCCCAGGGACCCTGATGCTAGCCTTGCCCCTAAATCGGACGCCGCTGCTGCCCAATTTTGGGGGGAATCCCGAGACTCATGCCCTGCCATTCCCAGGGAGAATGGTTTGGGGCAAACTACGGCTGTCTTGGGCCTCAGTTTCCCCATGTACAATGAAGGGGTCAGATTAGTCCCAGAGGGTCTAGATACTTTCATTCATTAAACACTGAGAAAAAGCTGAAGAGGAACAGCGTCAGCTGGAGACACTCCACTGCCCGTCCCAATACGAATGGGCAAATACAGCCTAGCGGGGAGTCCTGGGACTCACTTCGCAGCCAGGGTCGACTAACCACAGACCTAAGAGCCCCTTTACTTCTGGACCTGCGTCTACCGCGCTCTAAAATATGAACGATGCTTTCTTACTGCTGGGTTGTTGGAGGCGGATGTGGGATGGTGCTAACAAAGCGCGTAGCCGGGGCCTGGCCATAGTGGGTGCTGACAAATCGCTTACTGCCTGGAGGGACCGGGTTCCTGACTGACCCAGGGCCGAGCAGGGATTCCGATTCCTCTGGGCCGATCCCTTTCTCAGCTCCTTCCGCCCTGCCACCGCCCACTGCGTGCTGCTTTTGCCCGTCCCCTCCTCCCCCACTCCTTCCCCTCCTTCCGCGCCGCCTCGCGTCTCCCGCCCGCTGAAGCCGGCGAGGAGCGCAGCACGTTGGCCCCGGCGCCAGGAGCTCCCGGGTTCCCGGGCGGGCACTGGAGTAAGGACCTGCGAGCGCAGCCCGAGGCGGGGCACAGGCGGGACACTGCAGAGGACGCGGCGGGCGCGGGGTCCCTGCGAGCGCATTCCGCGGGGCGCCCAGGAGAAGGGGAACGCAGTCCCCGCCCCTGCACGGCGCTCGGCCCACTCGTTCTCCGCGCGCGGCTACAACCTGGACTGGGCGCGCCCCCGGCATCCCGCATCTCTGCGCGCGTCCCACATCCCGCATCCGGCTTCCCAGTTGCCGGGCATGTAGCAGCGGTAGCAACGGCGGAATATGGGCGGGAACCACTCCCACAAGCCCCCAGTGTTTGACGAGAATGAGGAAGGTAAGAGGGCTAGGGGTGCGACTTCCCGCCTCGCGCCGCCCCGCTCGGGCAGGGGCCAGGCATCCCCTCCCTCCACCACAGTTGGCCGAGCCCTGCGGGGCACCGCGTGCTGCCCGGCGCGGGGACCCAGGCACGGCCGCTTCGCCCAGCGAAGGCAGTGTGTGCCCGATCCCGTGCCAGGCGCGGCGCTTCTGCTGAGGCAACTCCTAGGTACCCAGTGCCGTTTAGCGGTCAGGACGGTGCCTAGCGCGGGACTGGGGAGGCGGCTTCAGAGAGTTGAACCGGAAACCTGCACTTGGGGGTGTGGAAGAGAGGAGTTGACTTCGAGGCTAGTCCGGATGTTTCTAGGCTCGGGCTCCCCAGGAAACCGAGATTTCTTTGAGAGCCTGAGGGTGACGGAGGTGGCCTGGGGGAGCGGATTGCACCGTGTGTATGTGTGTGTGTGTGTGTCTGTGTGTGTGCGCGCGCGCGCCCACGAAGCATTTGGTCTCGTGCAAGGGCCTGTTGGATGCAACTCTCTTCAGTCACCCAGGACAGCCCAGGGAAACTTTTCTTTGCTAAACTCTGTGGTTCCGTCCTGCTCTGGGCAGCCTCCCTGGCGCAGAAGTGGTATAGGCTGTCCAACCGCATCTCAACTTCCTGGCTGGGTCCTTGCGGTTCAGGTCGATAGAGCTCAGTATTGGACTAGCAGAACCCTCTTTCCAGTGCAGCGTGTCCCTGGAAAACTTACTTCACCTCTCTGAAACATTAGTCCCCTCATCTATGAAATGTAAGTTATGATACCACTTGCTACTTTATAGGGTTGTTTGAAGCTTAACCACTAGTAATCCACGTGAAAATTGCCTTATAAATTGCAAGCAGTACCGAGCTGTGCCGTTATCTGTTAAGAGCCCTCTGCCTCTCAAAGCTGGTTTCCTACTGTGCTGACTCGGCCAGTCTCCACTGTGCCCCAGATAAGAGCTGAGACATAGCACTTACTGTGTTCCAGCCATGCTAGCACATAGTGTTCACTCCGTCCTTTTCATGCCCCTTGAGGTGGCTGCCTTAGAAAGGGGGCTGTCCTGGTCACTGCTGGTAAGAAGTAGAGCTGGGCTTGAGGCAGGACAGTCTGCTTTGAAAGTTGTGCCTGTCATTACCCAGGGCATTGGTTGTGTGCGTACATGATGGATGGCTTCTAGAACTCCCAGGGCTGTGAGTGCTACTCACGTGCCTGCCTGGAGAACCCTTCTCAAAAAGATAGATGAACACAGTCAAGGTTAAGGGAGCACCTGCTGTGTCAGGCCCAAGAGAGCCTTCCTTAAAGGAGTTCCTAGGCTAATGGCCCTGAATGACCGTCCATGGTGATAAGGGCTTTGAGAAACCAGTGCAGGGTCTTGGGGGCACTGAGAGGCCCCAGCTTTTCCTGGTCTTTAGTCTGGAGTACATGCAGGTAAGGAGCCAGTTGTGGACAGAGGAGAGGTGGGCACGGAGGTGATGGAGGCTCTTGCATGTCGCAATAAGAGTTTGAACACTATGCAGCATCGCCCTCAATTGCAGGGGTTTGTAGTTCTAGCCTGGGTCAAAGGTCATGCTTTTGCTAATTTTCCTAGCATCTTTCTCTTTTATTTGTGGAGAAAATTTGCCACCCTTATATTGAAAACCGTCTTTGTCTTTTATCCCCAGCTTGAAAATATTCATTGGCAAAAGAGTTATCTCTGGTGTAGCCAACCTATTGATTTTCCTGTTCCTGTTCCTTATTCTATAAGCAGATTGGGCCTAAGGTTAACTGCCTGTTTTGGTGCTTGTTAAAATACAAGGTTAGGAGGCCGGGTGCGGTGGCTTATGCCTGTAATCCCAGCACTTTGGGAGGCCAAGTTGGGCAGATCACCTGAGGTCAGGAGAGGCCTGCCTGACCAACATGGTGAAACCCTGTCTCTACTAAAAATACAAAAATTAGCCGGGCATGTTGGCAGGAACCTGTAATCCCAGCTTCTTGGGAGGCTGAGGCAGGAGAATCCCTTGAACCCAGGAGGTGGAGGTTGTGGTGAACTGAGATCGCACCATTGCACTCCAGCCTGGGCACCAAGAGTGAAGCTCTGTCTCAAAAAAAAAAAAAGAAAGAAAGAAAGAAATATAAGGTTAGGGCTCTCCTCATTTTGCCATCTTCCAGCCCAATGAAACATTAACTTGTTTGATTTTGCCAGTATATCTCTCACACATTTCCTTGTACAGGTAAAACAGTATTACTTGCCACCAACCGACTCACTTATTTAGTAGGCATTTACTGTTCATATTTTCTGCACCCACCCCTGTGCTGGGGACCAGGAATATGAGGAGAATAAAGGCAAGTGTTAACAATTTGCTCCCAGTGCAAGTAAACCACCAGTACAACACAGGGTGTGTAAGTGCCCTGACGTGGGTGAGCTCAGGTGATGCTGATATCCTGGAGGAGGGTCCCTAACTCAGAGTGGGGAGGAGGGATCTGAAAAGGCCTCCTCTTTTAGACTGGCATCTTGCAGAAATGGCAGGAGTTACCTGGGGGGAAGAAGTGGCTGATAGAAGGAGGAAGGACGTTTCAGAGAAAGGGAAGAGTATGTGCAAAGGCAGATGGTAAAGAGTAAGCCTGGCTCATGTGGGGGTATTGAGGGAGCTTAGTACTCCTGCACTGTGGAGTATGAAGCTGGAAGGCATAAAAAATGAACCCTGAATGCCTGGCCAGCCTTAAAGGGCCCAGTGGCCATGGTCAGGTGTTTGGACTTGATCTTATAGGCATTTTGGAGTCACTGAAGGGTTTTAAGCAGGGAGTGACATGGTCCAGTGAACAAACAAGCTCTCCCAAAGCTAGTCATTGCATGGTTGAAGGTTGAAGATGTAAACACCTGCCTGACCAGAACAAGTCTGATTTAAATACTTTGAAGCTAAAGCACAGCTAAATATTTGCCGTTGTGTAATTGTGACAGGACCATCATCCACATTCTTTAGGCAGAAGTTTAATTCATTGTGTGCAAGTGGTCATAGCTGTTCACGCTCACATGATATATAATAAGCAGAGAAAGGATCATACCACAGATTAATTGGCAGAGTTGCTTTTCTTCACCGTGTTGCATAAAATAATAGTGGCTTTACTGTGGATGTTGTCTAAGATTTGGTGAAAGAGGGCACGTTAGCTGAGCCTCCTCCAGTTGCAAATGATGGAAAAGCAACATTAAGTGCTTTTGTTGTTTTTAAAAAAACAAAAGGTCTCACTGTCGCTCAGGCTGGAGGGCAATGGTGGGATCTTAGCTCACTGCAGCCTCAACTTCCCAGGCTCAAGGAGTCTTTCCGTCTCAGCCTCCCAAGTAGCTGGGACAATAGGCTTGTACCATTATGCCTGGCTAATTTTTTAATTTTTTAAATTTTTTTTATTTTTAGAGTCAAGGTCTCACTCTGTTGCCCGAGCTGACAAAGTGCTTTTAGGGGAATAAATTGGCTCTGGCCATTTCTTGCCTTCTCCATCACTACCATTTTTGTCCAAGCCATGGTCATAGCTCTTGTTTGGATTATTATAGTCACCTCTCTAAGTCCTCAAATGGTCTGTCCTTACTCCCATCACTGTCCACTCAATGCAGCAGCCAGATTGATCCTGTTAAAATATGCCATGGGCCAGATCAGTCCTCTGCTCTGCTCAATCCACCCTCAAATCCTCCTTCCAGCCCTAGGCACAACTTGCATCGTTGAGAAAATAAAAGCTGAAGTCCTTATGGATGCCCATCACGACTACCCTCTGAGACTGCACCTTCCTCTGTCTCTCCTGGCTCACCTGCCTCCTTCCTGTTTGTCCAACATGCCCTGCACCCTCACACCATAGCCCTGGCACCTGCCCCTCTTGCCCGAGGGCATCTCCCTGACCATCCACTCTCATTTCCTTCGGGTCTCCAGGAAAATGTTATTGACTCATTAGACTCTCATTGATCACCCTACTTAAAATGTCATTCCAAATCCTTTTCCTTGCTGTATTTTTTTTTGGTGGCAATTATCACTATCTATCATAATATTTATTTTACTTATTTTCTTGGCTATTGTCTGTTTTTCTCCACTCAGCACAAGTACTTTAAATCAGGGATCCCCAACCCCTGGGCCACAGACTGGTATCAGTCCGTGGTCTGTAGGAACTGGGCCGTCAGCAGGAGGTGAGTGGCGAGTGAGGGAGCATTAACCTCTGAGTTCTGCCTCCTATCAGATCAGCAGCAGCATTAGGCTCTCATGGGAGTGCAAATCCTACTGTGAACTGCGCATGTGAGGGATCTAGGTTGTGCACTCCTTACGAGAATCTAACTAGTGCCTGATGATCTCAGGTGGAACAGTTTCGTCCTGAAACTGGCCTCCCTCTGTCCATAGAAAATTTGTCTTCCATGAAACTGATCCCTGGTGCCAAAAAGGTTGGGGACCACTGCCTTCAGTAGAAGGATCTTTGTGATTGTTTCTTCCTAAGGAATTGCAAGCTCCTTAAGGTAGGGGTTTTGCATAGTTTATTTACTTCTATATCTCTAAGGCCTGAAATAACACCTGTAACATAACAGATGTCTGGTAATTTTTTGGTGAATAAATGAATGAGTGAATGAATAAAGGTGTCGATCTCATCAGCCATGGCTGGAACCAGGCTCCCTATAATATCAAGAATCTTCATTCCTGGATTCTGTGCTTTATTCTCAGGTAGACTGTCTCTTCACGGGGCTCCCACAACCTCCATGTCGATAGCTCTGAGTATGGAAAAGAGAGTATCTTTCTCGTAGTAGTTGCAGAAAATGTCCCACGGTTACTTTGATGGGCTCTAATTGAGTCTTGGGTATTTTTGAATCAGTTACTGTGAGTAGGGAGATTTGAGGCTCTAATCAGCTGGACTGGGTCACATGCCTACTTTTAGATTCAGGCGGTAGAGTCAGCTCCACTTGAGGAATTTGGAATAAGGGTCTGTGTGAAGAATTTTCCCAAGGGATATTGGCGTATCAGCAGAAAAAGGGTAAGTGGATGCTGGGCAGGCAGATAGAAAGAAAAAACATTCATCCCCCACACCTGTTATTATTGTGTTCCTTGGAGCACAGGCTGGGACCCTTTGGCGTATCCTACTTAATCATTTGATTCCACGTCCACCTTTTGCACTAGACTACAACCTCCTAAAGAACAGCACTCAGTTGTTTTCCACCTTTGTATCTGCAAAGCCTAGAATAAGGCCAATGAGGGCATAGAGCGTCCATCTGTTGAATGGAAGATGAAAATAGTCACTTATTGAGGGCCAATTTCTTGGATTCCTTTGGGGTCTGAAGCTATTGAGAAACAAACTGATTTATTTTCAGTAAAGTCATTGGAGAGTATGCCTTGGATTTGAGACCAGAATGGCCTTCCTACTCTTGTCCTTCAATTTTAACCCTGAGACTTGCTTGAGCAGAGAACTGGTTATTCAGAGTGGACCCTACACTGCCAGTAGCTTGGTGGCTCTTAATCATGGTGCACAGAGAACTCATAAGAAATTCCTAAAAAGAGATAGGACACAGCTAAGACACAGCTAAATGGCAGCCCGTGATGATTTCTGACTCGTGCATATCATGACTCGGGATGTCACCTCTCTTCCCAGTGAGAGAGAAGGCAAAGCTTTTCCCTGCTCCTTTCTAGGTAAGACAAAATTCCTGCTTTGTGGGATCGCAAAGGGGCCTAGAGCTCGGGGGCTGGCTTTTCAACAGTATGAGCTGAAGTGAATAGGTGTTAGGACAGGGGCAAGATTTATGTTGAGTCTTGAGGGAAGGGTTTAAACGCCTCAAGAGATAAAGGATCAGTATTTTAGCAGGATCAAACAGCATAATCTGGTGCTGAGCCTAGGCGTTTTTCCGGGAGAATGGGAAGAAACAGATATTCTTAGCATTACACCCTTAGCTAAAATCTGGACTTTGAGAAATGGCAGACTGAAATGAAGAAACTGTTCTACAAGGAACGTTGAGGGTCCTAACACCCTAAAAGGATATTTTAGTTTAGAGAACAGTGAGGACACATAGTTTAGGATACCAGAGGAGAATTTCTAGTTAAGGCAGACCCCTGAATTACCTAAGAAGAGAAAAACAGACTCTGTTAGACTGAGGTCATTCCCTTAGCTGGAGCCAACCAAGGAAAACATGGATGTCAATGTTGTTAGCAGTCCTGGAGTCTTCCTCTTCTCAGTCCTTGATTTTTGTGACCTCCTCGGAGTACCCTTATGCATTGAAGATTTTGGCCTCTGCTTCATCTCCCACAAGTGCTCCATCTGTGAAGTCATCAATATAAATATCTCATTCTTTCAAGGCAGGACATTATCCTGTTTGAATGTGGCAACATCATCACTGTTCACCAACATCCTGTTCCCCTGTACTTTCATGCACACGCACAAAATTATACCTCCTTGTCCCCTTGAAGTTATGTGAGACCATGTGACTTGTTTTGGTCCATTTGAGTAGAGATGATATATGTCACATCTTGGAGAAAGTATTGAAGACCCAGTGAATGTCACTTTATATCACTCTGTCTTGGAGCAACCACAGTGATCTACATGGTGGAACTTATTTCAGTCTGGTTCCCAGAGTGAGAACAACATGGATCAGAGATCACACTCACTACTGGCCAGCCTGCAGTGAGATATGGCATGAGTGGGACAGACTCTTTTGCCATCTTTTTTTGTTTTGTTTTGTTGTTTGTTTTTGAGACGGTCTCAGTCTGGCGCCCAGCTGGAGTGCAGTGGTGTGATTGTGACTCACTGCAGCCCCAACCTCCCCGGCTCAAGCAGTCCTCCCATGTCAGCCTACAAAGTAGACCACAGGAATGCACTACCATGCCCTGCTAGTTTATTTATTTATTTTTTGTTTATTTTATTTATTTATTTTTTGATACAGAGTCTCTCTCTCTCTGTCTCCCAGGCTGGCGTGCAGTGGCGTGGTAGCAGCTTACTGCAACCTCTGCTTCCCAGGTTCAAGTGATTCTCATGCCTCAGCCTCCCCAGTACCTGGGATTACAGGCAGGTGCTAGCATGCCCAGATAATTTTTGTATTTCTGGTAGAGATGGGGTTTCACCATGTTGGCCGGGCTGGTCTCAAACTCCTGACCTCAGGTAATCTGCCCACCTTTGCCTCCCAAACTTCTGGGATTACATGCGTGAGCCACCACGCCCAGCTGCTAATTTTTTTTTTTTTGTAGAGCTGGGGTTTTGGGGTTTATGTTGCCCATGCTGATCTTGAATTCCTGTGTGCAAGCAATCCTCTCACCTCAGCCTACCAAAGTGCTGAGATTACAGGTGTGAGCTACTGCTTTTTGCTATATTAAGTCACTGAGATTTGGGGCTGCTCATTACCACCATGTACCCACGCCTATCCTGACTGGTACACCTACTCAAACCAGCCCAACTTCAAGGAGAAAGCATTCACTATTTTACAATTAAGTATTATATTGACTGCATCGTTATTGTAGATACCCTTTATCACACTGAAGATGTTTCCTTCTATCCTGATTTGCTGACAGTTTTTATTGGTAATGGCAGTTGAATGTAAACAAATGCCCTTTTCTGCATCTATTGAGATGATATGTGACTTTTCTCCTTTTTCTGATCAGACAAGAATTATACTGATTGATTTTTAAATGTTAAATCAACTTTTCATTCTTGGGGTAAACACCACTTCATCATGATGTGATATATTCTTGGATTTGATTTACCAATATTTTGTTTATAACTTTTTAATAAGAATATATTATAAACCTTATGCCAATACATTTGAAGTGGACAAAATCACTACTCTATAAAAACACAACTTGCTGAAAATAATACCGGGGAAATTTAAATATCAGAACAGAACTAAATCTGTAATAAAACTTTCCCGTGAAGAAAAGTCTAGGCTCAGATGTCTTCGTAGGTAAAGTCTTCCAAACATTAGAAATAATAATAATCTTCTACAAACACTATCAGAGAATAGGAAGGAAGAGACATTTTTTAATGGCTTTATTAAGTTTTTGTATCAGTGTTATACTGATCTCATTAAAAGAATTAGGAAGTATACCAAACTTTGGGAGAGTTTGTGAAGGACTGTTATTATTATTATTATTATTATTTTGAGACAGAGTTTCGTTCTTGTTGGCCAGGCTGGAGTGCAAAGGTATGATCTCGGCTCACCACAACCTCTGTCTTCCGGATTCAAGTGATTCTCCTGCCTCAGCCTCCCAAGTAGCTGGGATTACAGGCATGTGCCACTACGCCTAGCTACTTTTGTATTTGTAGTAGAGACGGAGTTTCTCCATGTTAGTCAGGCTGGTCTCAAACTCCCAATCTCAGGTGATCCACCTGCCTCGGCCTACCTAAGTACTGGGATAACAGGTGTGAACCACTGCACCCGGCCAGGACTGTTATTATTGATAAGTTTCAAGTTTATTGACATAATGTTATTCTCAATATCCTCTTACTATCTTTTCCAGTGTTTGTAGGATCTGTAGTGATATCTCCTTTTTTCAATTCTGATTTTGGTAATTTATGCTTGCTTTCTTTTTTTTTTTTTGAGACAGAGTCTCGCTCTGTCACCCAGGCTGGAGTGCAGTGGCACAATCTCGGCTCACTGCAAGCTCTGCCTCCCAGGTTCAGGCATTCTCCTGCCTCAGCCTCCTGAGTATTTGGGACTACAGGTGCACGCCGCCACGCCCAGCTAATTTTTTGTATTTTTAGTAGAGACGTGGTTTCACCATGTTAGCCAGGATGGTCTCGAACTCCTGACCTCATGATCCACCTGCCTCGACCTCCCAAATTGCTGGGATTACAGACGTGAGCCACCGCGCCCGGCCTGTGCTTTCTTTTTCACTTTTTTTTAAAAATTGGCCTTTCTTGTTTTGTCAGTTTTTAAATTTAAAAATAACTTTCGGTTTAATTTTTATTTGTTTTCTTTTTGATTCACTGATTTTTTAAAAATAGTTTTCTTCTGTATACTTTTTGGTTTAATTTACTGTTCTTTTTCTAGGTTTTTTATATAGAGCCTTAGATAATTGATTATATTTACTCACATATTCTATACTTTATTTTTTATTCACTTAGGAGTTTCCGATAGAATGAGTTTCCTTTGATGAAGTATTCATCATTTCTTTTATTGCATGCTTTGTAGTGACAAATTTTCTCACTTTGTACTTGTCTGAAAATGTCTTTATTTAGACCTTACTTATGAGTGATTCTTTTGCCGGTTATCAAATTCTATGTCAGTAGGTTTTTTCTTCAGCATTTTGAATATATGATTTATTGTCTTTTGCCCTCCATTGTTTCTGAGCAAAAGACAGCTGCCAGTTCTATTTTTCCTCCTTTTAAGCTTGTACGTTTTTCTTGCCAAACTGCTTTTAAAAGTTTATATTCCCATTCAGAAACCTAACGATGATGTGCATAGGTATAATGATCTGGCCATCTCTGCTTGCTGTGAGTGCTTCTTGGATTTGTATCTTAGGGGCTTTGTTAGTTTTGGAGGATTTTAATTTTGTCATTTAACCTTGGTTGTGACATTTTCCCTTTCTCCTTACATGATCAAACTCAAATTGCAAAGACATTAGACCTTATCACTATGCCCCATCTGGGTTTGACAATACTTCTGTGTCTTTTGTTCTTTTTTCTCTCCTTGTTTTTAGTCTGAATATTTTCTTCTGGGCTATCTCTTTTTTAGTCACTTCAGGTCTGTCTGCTATTAAGTACAGCCATTAACTTCTTAATATTATTTATTGTGTTTTTTAGTTCTAGAATTATCAGTGGGTTCTCTTTTATGTCGTTCAAATCTCTGCTGAAATTCTCAAAACTTGTCTTTTAATGTCTTCAGCATATTAACCAAGTTCATTTAGAAGGTGTGTTTGGTAACTCCATTGTTTAGTAACCCTGTGGGTCTATTTCCATTGTCTATTGTTTCATTTTAAACCTATCTTGTCCTCTAATTTGCCTTTTTGTAAAAAAATTACATACTGGGTATTATATAGGAAATAGTATAGAGATGATTCGAGGCTTTGGATGATATTATATTTCCAAAAAGATTTTCCTTCGGGTCTTTGCAGGCATCTGTGCTAGAGGTGATAGGAATCATGCTTCATCTTAAATCCTCACAGAGACTCAAATGGTTTGAAGTCCTGTGAGGGCTGGTCTATATTTCACACTAACTGCTAGAATGTAACTCTGTCATGTTCTTACCAAAGCCTGGGTGTTTACCAAGCCTCCTCCTCTTTGGTAGTTCCAGATGTTCAGTGTTTGTCCCCCACCTGAAGCCTGCGAGTGCTTCCAAAGTAGCTCCTCAGCTTCTTGGAATCTGCTTTCCTGATTGGCAGGTTCCACTTGCTGTGCCCATTTCTTTGAACCTTCCTTTCTCCCAGATATTTGTCCTGAAGTTTTTTCTTCCCTTAATAGCTCTGTAACTCCTCCAAACAGATTTTTCAAAAGTGTATTTTGTGCAGTTATATATAGTTTTACTTAGCAGGAAGGTTGACCGAAAATATTCCAGTCCACCGGAAGCAGAACTCCTCTCCTCAGTATTTATCTGTACACGAGCGCCTTCTGTTTTAAAGATAAGCTCTTCCTAATCCCCGTGCTACCTCAGATCTACTACCCAACTCTCCTCACTCTCATCACAGAGCTTCATGAAAAAGCAGTCCACACTTGGTGTCTTCACTTTCTTAGTGATAACATTCCTCACGTCACTACATCTAGCTTTTCCTCATTTGAATTAAGCAGCTCTGACTACGAGCTTTTTGTTTTTGAAGGCAGCAGGTAACTGTAAGTCGTGTCTTTTTGGGACACAAAAAATGAGCCAACTCATGAACGTCACCATCCAGCGGAAGAAATAGAGCATGTACAGTTCCCCTGAAGCTCCTTGAATGTGCTCCGCTCCCTTTCCCGTTTTTGAACTCCTACACAATACAGTGTTTAGTTTTTTGTTTGTTTGTTTGTTTTTTGAGACAGAGTCTTGCTGTGTCACCCAGGCTGGAGTGCAGTGGTGCAGTCTCGGCTCACTGCAAGCTCCGCCTCCTGGGTTCAGGCCATTCTCCTGCCTCAGCCTCCCGAGCAGCTGGGTACAGGCGCCCGCCACCACGCTGGGCTAATTTTTTGTATTTTTAGTAGAGACGGGATTTCACTGTGTTAACCAGGATGGTCTCGATCTCCTGACCTCGTGATTCACCCGCCTCGGCCTCCCAAAGTGCTGAGATTACAGCGTGAGCCACCACGCCCGGCCAGTTTTTATTGTTTTTGAAATTTATAAAAGTGGTAGCATGTTTAATGTGGTTTTGTATAGTTTACTGTTTTCACTCAAGGTTGCACTTCTAGAATTCATCCATGCTGCTGTGAGTAGCTGCCATCTATTCATTTTCATTACTGTTCCATTCAGTTACTGTAGTGTAACTCATTTATTTTTTCTTTGGACCCTGATTGTACTATACTGCTTCTGGTTTTTTACTATTATGAACCATATGGCTGTGAACAATTCTGTGTATGTCTCCTGTTGCACATATATCAGATTTCCTCTAGGATAAATGCCACAGTAGAGCTGCTAGGTCATAGAATAGGTGTGTGTCCAGATTTTATAAGGTGATGGCAAATTGTTTACCAACATGATCATATGAATTTATACTCTGACAAGCTATGCATAGGCATTTCCATTGCTCTACATCAGCACTGTTCTATAGAAATGTGACTCAGTCGACAAATGGGAACCACATATGTCATTTTTAATAATACATTTTATTTAACCGAACATACCCCAAATATTACTATTACCTTTCTTTTTTTTTTTTTTTTCCTTGAGAGAGTCTCACTCTGTCACCCAGGCTGGAGTGCAGTGGCGCAATCTCGCTCACTGCAAGCTCCACCTCCCGGGTTCATGCCATTCTCCTGCCTCATCCTCCCGAGTAGCTGGGACTACAGGTGCCCACCACCACACCTGGCTAATTTTCGTATTTTTAGTAGAGACGGGGTTTCACCATGTTGGCCAGGCTGGTCTCGAACTCCTGACCTCAAGTGATCCACCTGCCTTGACCTCCCAAAGTGCTGGCGAAATATTATCATTTCATTGTGTAATAAACCTCAACATTGTTGAGATATTTTACATTAGTTTATTCACACTGTGTCTTTGAAATTGAGTACATATTTTACACTTGCAGCATGTCTTAATCTGGGTTAGTTACATTTAAAGTGTTCCAAAGTCACATGTGGCTATTAGCTAACTTATCGAACAGCATACGTTTATTTTCTTGCCAATATTTACGACTGTTGACTTTTCATATTTGCCAATTGATTGAGCATGCAATAGTATTTCATTGTTTTAAATTGCATTTTGTCACTATTGAGGTTGAAGTGTCCTTATATATTAAGTTCCCAGTCATATTTCTGGTTTTGTGAAGTTCCTGTTCATAACTGTTATGTTTTTAATTAGAAGTCTGTCTTCTTTGATTGACTTGTAGCTCTTTATATAGTCTACATGACATTTCCTTGTCAGTTATGTGTTGCAAATATTTTATTCTATTTTGCAATTTCACTTTTCAAGCCCTTTATGGTATCTGTTGACATCATAAATGTCTTCATTTTAATTTAGTAATACCCATTAAACTTTCCTTGTGGTTTATATTTTGTGTATAAATATGTATATGCATAAATATGTATATTTATATACAAAATATATATTACGTATAAAAGTATGATTATATATGATGTATTTTATAATATATTACATAAAAATGTATTTATATATTATATATTTATGTAATACGATAATATAATTATGTATAATATATAAAAATATATTTCTCCATAAGAAAACCTTCTCCACCTTAAGATTTATGCATATTGTTTATTGATGCAATATTTCCTCTTAGTTTTGGTGACATTACTCCCTCCAAGGTTTCCCCCTGCTTTTCTGGCTGTTCCTTCTCCTTCTCTGCAAGGCTGGCTTCCTCTCGCTTGCAACGAAGGCTGGAGTTCCTCAAGGTTGAGCAATTGGACCTCTTACTTAGCTTTCTGTACTCTCTCCCTAGGTGATCTTGTCAACCTGTGCATGTTCAGTCACTCTGTATCAGACAGGGTGTAGTCAGGACTCAGAACCTACACCAGTTTTCAAAAAGGGAAAATGTAATTCCGAGAACTGTCAACTGGTAAAGTGGTTAACTACTAAGTAGAGTCAAAGAGGGCTCTAGGAGGTATAGAAGCAGCAACTTAAGCAAAACACCTAATCTTTCTAGGGCTGAGGAAGAGTGAACACGTAAAAGAACTCAGAAACTTAGAAGGTGGCCCCCTTTTCCGTGAAGTCTGTGATTCATATGTCTCTGGAGAAGGCATTGTTGCCGGAATAGGCAGCCTATTGGCAATGCCTAACACAAGGCCAGCTGGAAAAGGAGAAATGTGTACAGGGTTCAGCTCCAATATCACAAATCTGACTTGGAGCTGAGAGTCAATAAATTAGTAACTGATATATTTCTATATGACAGTGACTCAGTAATTTTTTCCTTTTTTTTTTTTTTTTTTTTTTTGGAGACAGAGTCTTGCTCTGTTGCCCAGGTTGGAGAGCAGTGGTGCGATCTTGGCTCACTGCAACCTCTGCCTCCTGTTTTCAAGCAATTCTCCTGTCTCAGCCTCCCAGATAGCTGGGATTACAGGCATGCACCACCACACCTATCTAATTCTTGTATTTTTAGTAGTGACGGGGTTTCACTATGTTGGCCAGGCTAGTCTCAAACTCCTGGCCTCAAGTGATCTGCCCACCTCGGCCTCCCAAAGTGCTGGGATTACAGGTGTGAGCCACCATGCCCAGCCAGACTCAATAATTTTTACCTTAATTCATATTTCTCCTCTGATTTCCAAACTTCCAGTTTCCTATTTATAATTCCATTTGGATATCTCAAAAGAATTATTATCTCAAATTCAACATGACTTCACTGAACTAATTTTCTTCCAGAATTTCCTAGTTTTGTGTGTAGTGTCATTATCCGTTCAGTTACAGAAGCCAACATGTCTCAGGTTTTTCCCTTATCCCCCTAAATCCAATTAAGCCCCTGGCTATGTCAATTTTGTCTCCTAAATAGCTCACAAATCTGCCTGTCTTTCCAGCCACACCAACCTCAATTCAAACATCACGTTTCATGTGGACTCCCCTGGGCTTCCTGACTGGCCTCCCTGTCTTCTCTTGCACTTTCAGAATATCCCCCACCCAACAGCTAGAAAATAGCTTCAAATCACAAGTATGATCGTGTCAGTTCCTTGCCTAACATTTTTCAATGGCTTCCATTGCCCTCCGGACAAAGATTATAACCTGTAATACATCCTTCAAAACCCTGCCCAGCTCTCCCACCTCACCGCAAGCTGCGTTCCCCTTCACTGTGTGTGTTCAATTAAAGTTTTCAGCCAAATCTCTAGCAGATGACAACTGTCCCATAAATTTAGCAATTTCTTACTCTTTTTTTTTTGAGACAGAGTCTTGCTCTGTGGCCCAGGCTGGAGTGCAGTGGCCGGATCTCAGCTCACTGCAAGCTCCGCCTCCCGGGTTCCCACCATTCTCCTGCCTCAGCCTCTCGAGTAGCTGGGACTACAGGCGTCCGCCACCTCGCCCGGCGAGTTTTTTGTATTTTTTTAGTAGAGACGGGGTTTCACTGTGTTAGCAAGGATGGTCTCGATCTCCTGACCTCGTGATCCACCTGTCTCGGCCTCCCAAAGTGCTGGGATTACAGGCTTGAGCCACCATGCCTGGCCTATTTCTTACTCTTGTAATCAGTGTTATTATTCATACTCTTCAACCACACAGCCATTCTTTCAGTTTTTAAAAAGTTTACTCCTGCCTCAGGACCTTACTGTGTGTTGTTCTCTCCATCTGAAACACTCTTTCCATCTTACCCCATTTGCCTCGGTCATTTCCCTCTTATCTTTCTTCAAGATGCCTTATCTGCTTCCTAGATTGGGTAATTCCTCCTAGAAGGCCCCCTGAAATTATCACATATTGAATTCATAGCATTGAACACAGTTGTAATTCTGCATTTACTCTTGTGGCTATTTCATTAAGTCAGTCTATTAGTCTGTTTTCACACTGCTAATAAAGACATACCTGAGACTGGGTAATTATTAATGGAAGAAGCTTAATGGACTCACAGTTCCATGTGGCTGAGAAAGCCTCACAATCATGGTGGAAGGCAAAAGGTACATCTTGCATGGCAGCAGGCAAGAGAGAATGAGAACCAAGCGAAAGGCTTTCCCTTACGAAACATCAGATCTCATGAGACTTATTCCCTACCATGAGAACAGTATGGGGGAACTGCCCTCATGATTCAGTTATCTCCCACCGGGTCCCTCCCACAACACGTGGGAATTATGGGAGCTACAATTCAAGATGAGATTTGGGTGGGGACACCGCCAAACCATATCAGTCAGTCACCCCCACAAGACCGTAATCGCTACAAGGACTGGGTCTATGGCTCTTGAGGTGTCTCCTGTGGGCCCCACTGCTTTAGAAAGTGTCTATCATTGTAGCTGCTGGTTCTTGAGTATCAGAAAAGACTAAGAAAAATCACTGTGTAACCTTATAAAGGTTACAGGTTCCTTCCCAGTATCTAAAGGAGAAAGCCTAGGGAAAGGGAAAATAAAATTATATTTAATAAACACCTACTATGGGCCAAACATTTTTTATACATAATATTATATGATCTTTACTTTTATTTTTATTTCAATAGCTTTAAGAGTACAAGTGTGTATTAGTCCATTCTCAGACTACTATAAAGAAATACCTGAGGCCGGGCGTGGTGGCTCAAGCCTGTAATCCTAGCGCTTTGGGAGGCCGAGACGGGCGGATCACAAAGTCAGGAGATCGAGACCACCCTGGCTAATACAGTGAAACCCCGTCTCTACTAAAGAATACAAAAAACTAGCCGGGCGACGAGGCGGGCGCCTGTAGTCCCAGCTACTTGGGAGGCAGAGGCAGGAGAATGGCGTAAACCTGGGAGGCGGAGCTTGCGGTGAGCTGAGATCCGGCCACCGCACTCCAGCCTAGGCGACAGAGCCAGACACCGTCTCAAAAAAAAAAAAAAAAAAAAGAAATACCTGAGACTGGGTAATTTATAAATAAAAGAGGTCTAATTGGCTCATGGTTCTGCAGGCTGTATAGGAAGCATGATGACTTCTAGGGAGGCCTCAGGAAACTTAACCATCATGGCGGAAGGCGAAGTGGAAGCAGGCACATCTTACTTGGCTGGAGCAGGAGTATAAGAGAGAGGGAGGAGGTGCCACACATTTTTAAACAACCAGATCTCATGAGAACTCTATCATGTGAACAGCACCGAGTGGGAAGTCCTCCCTCATGATCTAGTCACCTCCCACCAGATCCCACCTCCAACACTGGGGATTATAATTCAGCATGAGATTTGGGCAGAGACACAAATCCAAACCATATCAAAGTGGATGAATTGTGTAGATTACTTTCAATGGCAAAAACCACAGTAACTTTTGCACCAACCTATACAATTCATCCATTGTAAGTTAACTTTCAATGGCAAAAACTGCAGTAACTTTGCACCAACCTAATATGATGGTGAAGTCTGGAATTTTAGTGTACCAGTCACTGAGGTAGCATACATTGTACCCAATATGTAGTTTTTCATCCTTCACTCCTTTCCCATTCTCCCCCCATCTGAGTCTCATGTTCATTATACCACTCTGGAAGCCTTTGCATACCTGAGCTCCCATTTACAAGTGAGAACATACAACATTTGGTTTTCCACTCCTGAGTTACTTCACTTAGAATAATGGCCTCCAGTTCCAGCCAAGTTGCTGTTATCTAATGTTTAGAATAACAGTGTGAGAGAGGTTTTGTTTGCTCCATTTTATACCTGGAGATATTGGGATTTCCAAGAGGTTAACTAAGTTGTCTCAGGTGATATAATTGTGCTTGGTCTCACTTCTTTCTGTATAACTGAAAAGCTCTTTCCCTCAAGTTGGCCTTTCCCAAAACTCAGTAATTTGCATCCCACTTGCAGAATTATTATTATTATTTTTTACTATAGCCATGTACTACCTGTACTATTGTTTAATACTTTTCTGTATCTTGACCATGACTTTAATATAATTTTTTTGCAAGGAAACTTTATGTTTCTGCTTTAAATTGGAGCCAGATTGTGACTACTATAAATAGAAAATGAAATAAAAATTAAGATGGATGCAAAAAATGATAGTGTAGTAAGATTTTTTAAATTAACATATTCATTATTTGCATAGTTACCTATTGTGTGTGCATATGTATGTGGCAAGAACACATAAGACCTACTCCCTTAGCAGATTTCCAGTGTATAGTATGTTATTATTAACAGCAGCCACGATGATATTGTTAACCTTTTGTAGACCTTTAGTTTGCGACTTGTTCCATGGATAATTTTGCAATGGATTTGTAAATGTGTGAATGAGCAGTAGTGCTGCATGGCAGTTGTACAGATGCAGCGTTGGAGCTGTGGAGAGGTCTGCAAGGTATGCCAAGCTTCGGGGTTTGTGTTTAGTTCAAGGTAATGACGGGTTTGTTTTTTTTTCTCTTTTTTTTTTTTGGAGATGGAGCCTCGCTCTGTCGCCCAGGCTGGAGTGCAGTGGCATGATCTTGGCTCACTGCAAACTCCGCCTCCCAGGTTCACAACGTCAGGTTCTTGAGGGAGTTTGAGGGAGTTTGAGCCCCACACTTTCTTTTTGACACTGGAGCTGCAGCATGTGCGCTTTTAGGCAGCTCTCTAAACTACGTTCCACCTTCCAGCCCAGCTTAGAGATAGGCTATGGGCCTTGTGCTTATGTGTATCTGTGATGTACCAGGACCCCTGTCCAGGTCCATCATGGAATCTTTCAGCAGGGATGCCCCTGACATAGTGTAGTAGTTAAGAGCACAGACTCTGGAGCTGGATTGCCTGGTGTTGAAAGCTGCCTCTGCTACTTCCTAGCTGAGTGATGTGTGTAAGTTTCTTCACCTCTCTGACCCTCAGTCTCCTCATCTGTAAAATGAGGGTTAAATGGTACTTCATGCATTGGTGTCAGTACTAAATGAGTTAATGTATGTAAAGTGCTTACACAGTCTGGCAGTAATAAATACTATATAAAGTTTATTAACATTTTATGACTGAAGATTCTATGTGGAGGTCAAAGGCACAGATTTTGGGATCACACAAGTCTGGGTTCAAATCCTGCCTTTTCTGTGTGTTGACTATGTCACCTTGGACCAACAACTTATCCTCTCCAAGCCTGAGTTGCTTTTGCTGAAGAATGGGGATGCACTCTGACATAGTCCTTGTGAGGATGGAGTGAGGTAACCATATGTCGATGGCTTCATCATACAGTGTGCGGCACTTAGGAGGATGCCTGACTCAACACAGGAGGCACAAAACATGGAGAGAAGGCAGGCAGGGGGCTGCTGTTTATTCAGCCAGAAGAAGGTGGCTCTGGCTTCCTCCCAGCTAACATTCCATCCCAGCTGTCAGGCGGTTCTTTCTCATTTCCATTCTCCTAGGAAACAGCACATTCCGACGGACTCTGCCCTCAAAGCTTCTTTGGCTGAAACCTCATGCTACCTGTCAGGAAGGCGGAGGCCTGTTCTTAGAAGCCTGACTCTGGCAAGTCGTGTGGAACCGGTGGTTGGGGAGCAGCGTCCTCTTGTCATGTTGTTGCTGCTGATGTGGATCAAGCTGACTTTTGTGTCCTGGAGTGTTGTTTTTGCTGTATTTCTTGGCATCCCCTATGGAGAGACTGGGGGCTGGAATGGGGTCTTAGGGAGGATTAGATAATGAGCCCCTGTCCTTTAGAAAATGTCTGTCATTTTAGGTGCTTGAGGGGAAAACAAGGAAAGTCCTTGGATGCCTAATGCGAGGTGGAATTTGGACACAAGGACACGAATAAGAAAGGATGTGGTAGAGTTCCTTGGCGGTTCCATTCTCTTAGAGCACCATCACTCCCTTTCTGTGTTTGAAGCAAGTTATTCTGGTTGGAACAGAACATGCAACCTTTTAGAGCCATCAGTATCCCCAGCACCGAGCTGTAGATAAAACCCACTCATTTTGCACTCCCTTTGGATCCAGCAGAACCTCCTGAGTCCACAGAAGGCCATTCCACAAGAAGGCATTCCTAGGCATGCAAATGGAGGAATGGTTGATGGGTGCACTGAGCGTATAACCTCTGCTTCTGTGCATGCTCCATGGTAATCGCTTCCAGAGCAAAATCTCAAAGACAGAAGAGCAATAGCAGATCATTAAAAGAAGCACTGGGCCCTCCTGAATGCAGAATGCTGTATGCCCAGGTTGCAGGTCCCTGAAGCTGGCTTTATTAGTAGAAAATGAAGAGGCACTTAATGGTTTTTAATATGGGGAGTGATGTGACCAGGTTTTCAGTTTGGAATGATCATGCTAGGTGCAGACTGAAGGATGGTTTGGCAGGGGAAGAAATTGGTCACCAGGAAAACATGTTAGCTCCGCAAGAAAGAGGAGGGCCACAAACGCCCATACTATTGGCTATGTTTGCATATATGGATACAGTTATTTTTAACCACTATACATTGATGTACATATGAACAAAAAATATGCCTACAGATGCTTTACAAGCCTTCCATCTCCTTGATCGTGTGGAAAATGCCAGTGAGTTCTCACTTATAGGAAATAAATCTTATCAGACTCAACGTAATTGTGCTGCAGCAGAATCCTCTACTGTTCATTTAAGTGGTATAAGATATTTATAAATTCCATTTAAAATGTAATTATTTTTAAGCACACTTTCCAAACAAAATCGAAAAGTCATTGCATGTCATATTTAATAAGTTTCAACACAGTTTCTTAACCCTTCTCTCCAGAGTATAATTACGCCATCAATCTTCCCGGAGAATCAAAGGAGCTTAGCAGAACACACCTTTCATGCATTAAGCAGAATTATGCTTGCTTAGGATTTGCATTTGAAAGTGATTTGCATTGGCATTTTATTTCTTCCAGAAAATAACAAATGTTTCTGATCTTTCTGAGGTATCATGGTCTTAAACCGTGGCTATAAATCTTTCAGAACTTATATTTTACCAGTTCCTTTAATTTCTGTGATGTGATGGGTAGGGAGAGAAACAAAACTGTAATTTAGAAACATTTTTTTTTCTTAGGCAGAAAACAAAACACAAGATCAGGCCCTGGCCTGCAGGTTGCCAATTTGATTTGTTTCTTGTCTTACACCCCCTAATGACCCTTGTGTGAGATGCCCCGACGACTCATCTTTCTGGATGCATTTAGCTCTTTGTAATTAATGGGAATACAGTCTGTCTGTAAGTAATGGGAATACAATGTTAGATTCTGATATAAATTTATGACTGAAACCTATAGGGCAGAGGTTCTCAAATAGGGTGTTAGTTTGGGATGAGTTTAAAATAATAGTTTTTTCAAATACCACTAGTATATTCTATGCTGACAACTCTCTCTTTGTTGTTGTTGTTTGTTTGCAGGCTCAGCTGGTTCCCTGCAGACTCAAAATTTTAATTGGCAACCCCACATTTTTACATGGGAATCTAGTAGAAACCTCCATTTGCACTCTTTGCTTCTCTTCCTATCCCTAAATGTACCCCTTCCTCAGTCTTTCCTACTTCAGCAAGTAGAGATTACATTCCTTCAATTGCTCAGGCTCACACTTTAGAGTCATTCTTGACTCTTTCCTCTTCTTTGCACATTGCAAAAAACCCCTTACCTCGCTCTTGTCATTCATGTCCCTTCACTCTCGTCTTTCAACCTCATCATTTCAACACCAAGACACTGAGAAATATAGAACAGGAGTCCAAACAGACTCACTGCTGTCATTTGTCTCAGGCTTCCACTCCCAATTCTGTTTATTTGCAATCATTTGGAATTTATTCAGACTTATAACTCAGCATTTGATCTACCTTGGTAAACATGCCATATTCACTTGAAAGGAATATATATCCTATAGCTACTGGTGTAGTGTTTCATAAATCTCACTTACGGTAAGTCTCCCATATCCTTATGGAGTTTTTTTTCTTTTCTTTTCTTTTTTTTTTTTTTGAGATGGAATCTCGCTCTGTCGCCCAGGCTGGAGTGCAGTGGCCAGATCTCAGCTCACTGCAAGCTCCGCCTCCCGGGTTCACGCCATTCTCCTGCCTCAGCCTCCCAAGTGGCTGGGATTACAGGCGCCGCCACCTCGCCTGGCTAGTTTTTTTGTATTTTTTTAGTAGAGATGGGGTTTTACCGTGTTCACCAGGATGGTCTCGATCTCCTGACCTCGTGATCCGCCCGTCTCGGCCTCCCAAAGTGCTGGGATTCCAGGCTTGAGCCACCGCGCCCGGCCCTTTTTTCTTTTTAAAAAGATAATTACTGAGAAAAAAGTGTTAACATATTTATGTATGATTGTGAATTTTCTATTATATTTAATTTTGTCAGTGATTACGGATTTTCAAATTCTGTTAATAATTATATGCACATTTAGGATTACCGTGTTCCTGATGAATGGACCCTTTTATCATTATATTCTCATTATCTCTGAAAATACTGCCTGTTTTGAATTTGACATGGCTGCTATTAATATGATCACAGTAGCTTTTAAATTTACTTGTATCTTTGAATACAAGCGTTACTTTAAATAGCATATAGTTGGATCTTCCTTTTGTATTTTGCCTGGAAATCTCTGCCTTTTAATTAGAGTATTTGGTTTATTTATATTTAATATGATTATTGATGTGGTTGGATTTAATTCTACCGCCTTGCTCTCTGTTTTCTATTTGTTTTCTGTGTTCTTTGCTCTATTTTTCCTTTTCGTATTTTTTGTTAGTCTAATGATTTTTAAAAATTTGATCACAACTATTGGCCTTTAAGCTGAAGATGCTATAGGGATTTACAACATACATCTTTAATTTATCACAGCCTTACTTGCCTTATTATGCTACTATATACTATAAATGAAAGTTTAAAAACTTATAATAGTATAATTCCATTTTCCCATTTGTTTTCTTATTTTGTAATATATTTTATTTCTGCATGTAATATAAAACTCTTCATATGTGATTGTTATTTTTTCTTTAAGTACCAGGTTTTTCTTTGAGAAAAATGTTTTGTATCTACCCACATATATAACGTTTCCAGTGCTCTTAATTACTTCCTATGGATTCAAAATTTTATCATATATTATTTGTCTTCAGCCTGAATAATTTCTGTTACTATTTCAGATGTACAGGCCTGCTAGGATCAAATATTTTCAGCTTTTATTTAATTAAACATCTTTATTTCACTGTCATTTTTGAAGAATATTTTCACTGGACATAGAATTCTTGGTTGATTTTTTTTTTTTTTTTTGGCAATTTGAAGGTATCATTCCATTATCTCCTTGACTTTGTTTTTTCTGATAAGTCAACCATCATTCAAATAGTTGTTCTTCTGTAGGTAATATGTTTTTTTATTCCTGAATATTTCTTTATCTTTTATCAGTTTGCCTATGATATATCAAGATGTGGTTTTCTTTGCTGTTATTCTTCTTAGGGTTTGCAGAGCCTTTTGGATTGTGGATTGATATTTTAAATCAAATTTGGAAGATTTTCAGCCAATATTTTTTCTATTTTCTGCCACATTCTCTCTCTCGTCTCACACATCCCCCACCCTTTTATTTGTCTCTCTCTTCCTTTTAGAACTTCAGTGACATGTATTTCAGACCACTTGATAGCATTCCATAGACTCCTGGAGATTCTGTTCATTTGTGTGTGTGCATATGTATATGTGTGTGCATGAAATATATTTTCTTATTTGGCTTCAGTTTGGATACAGTTTTTATTGATCTATCAAGTTCACAGATCCCTTCTGCATTGTCCACCCTTCTCTTTCTAGTCAATGAATTTTAAAATTTGAGATATTATATTTTCTAGTTCTAAGACTTGCATTTTCTCCCCAAATTTTCTATATCTCTGCTGAAATTCCTCATGCCTTTGTCCACTGTATTTATTTTTTTTTCCTGCAAATTCTTTAAAAATTCTGCTAATTTCAACATCTTAATCATGTTGGGTCTCTTTCTATGGATGTTGTTTTCTTTACCATGGAACACATTCTTCTGTTTCTTTGCATATCTAGTAATTTTCTTTGTATGCTACATATTGTAGATGGTATATTATAGATGACAGCATGTGTAAAGCACTAAACACATGTCTGGCACAATAAATATTAGCTAGCATTATCATTTCAGAATGTTTTAATGAATACTACCCTATTTTATTCAATGAACTTTTTATTTCAGATATCTCTCAGTTATGTGATTTCTACTTGATTATCTTCCTCTGAAGAGTGTTCAGTTTTATTCCACTAGGAAATCAATTTCTGGAAGTTCATTTTGATCTTTAGATATGTGGTTTTAGGCTTTGTTAGAATGGGTCTCTTTTGGTTTTGCTTTTCATTCTAGAGTGTATCCTTCTCTTCTGGGACTTGGTACTTACTCTTACTACGCTTAATTTGAACTTAAAACTCTATGTCTGCAACACTCGGCAGCTACTGAAATCTCTACTAAGCTCTTTCAGTTTTTCACCCGTTGTTTCACTGGGCTCCTTGGAGTTTCACCCCATGCATACCCATTTCAAGAGACCACCAGGGATTTGAGGGGAGCTTTTATGCACATTTTGGGGCACTGAAATTAATTTTGGTGTATTGTTATTTCTTTAAATTCCCAACAAAGTGATTATTGGAATAAAGGGTATAAATGTATTTATAATTTATAACTCATAAGACATTGGCATTCCATTTTTCTTAAGTTTTGTTGCCACCAGTACAGCACAAGTGTGATCATTCTGCCATAACTTCTCGTCAAAAAAATTTTAACATTGTTGAATTTGTTTTCTTAATTTGGTGGATTTGAAATGAAACCTGAAGGTTTTATTAATGTCCATGACATTGATTCCTTGACAATGTCACTTTTATTCACTTTTTTATATGTCTTCTGTGAAAATCTCCTCATAAATGTTTCTCAATCTTTTTGCTGTGTTTTTGATTTCTTAAAAATATATCTAAGTATGTTCATAATTCATTTCAGCCATTAACTCTTGTGTCCATCTTGGGTACAATTTTATTTTCTCCTCTTTTTAATATTAGTTTATCTTTGGATAAATTGAATCTTAACCAAATTTAGTTTTGGTGCAGCCTTTTGATTATTTATATTAAAATACATGCTTATTATAAAAAAATTGAAAAATTGAGGAAACCTGAAAATGTTGTCAATAATGGTCATTTTGATAGATTTCTTATTGCTCTCTTTTCAAGCACAGGGTTTTTTTCTTTATTCTGCAAATTCACTTTTTATTCCACTTTCCACTTAACTATTCATGTAAACATTCTCCTGTTCTTTCAATAAGTATGTATTACTTTGTCTCTACTTTGCACAGTGCAAGGGTCCATGTAATTACATGTTTGCCTGATCGTTTCAGTTTTTGCTGCATAACATACCAGCCCAAAATTCGTTAGCATATAGCAATAAGCATTTATTTGTTGCTCATGCATCTATGGGACTGTAGCCCTGGCTGGAAATGCAAAATTAACATGGACTAAGTGCTCCTCACGGCAATGGCAGAAGTGCTAAGAGGATAAGCCCAGCTGTATGGGACATGTCATATTTCTGCTTGTATCATGTCTGTTACCATTTCATTGGCTGAAGAAAGTCACATGACCAAGAGAACCCAAAGTCAAGGGTGGGGAAGCACACTGTGCTGACCAAGAGTCGACAGCATCCATGTGAATGTCAAGTACGACTACGGAGGAGTGAAGAATTGGAACAAATAATCCAATCTACCCTAATAATAGATTAATATTCTATTTTAACAGTTGCATATTATCCTAAGGAGTTACTGTAATTTTCTTCACTTGTCCCCTATTTTGGGGGCGTTTAGCTTATTCCTAGTTCCTCTTTCTCATAAATGACGCAAAATTGATCATGTTTGCTTATAAATTTTTTACCTTGCATTCATGATAATTTCCTTACAGTTGTCAATTCTCCAGAGTGGAATTACTAGACAAAAGCATAGGGGCATTTTTAATGTCTTCTGAATCACAATTTGTTGCTCTTTATTGCTGACAAGCATTTTTCTACATTGTTTTTTCATTGACTAGTAAATACTGCATATTCACAGGACTGATCTATACCAACGTAACCTGCATTTCGCTTCTTTTCAGCTAATGCTGTGGAAAATGTACTAAAAATATGTTGAATTTTAAGTTGATGAACTCTGTACATGGTAATTACAGGTTGAAAATGGAAATGATGATAAACTTTGCATGTATAAATCTTTGCCACAGTTACAGTGGCCACAATTTTGAGAGCAGATACTGATATCATGGGATCCTTGGACTTTTTTTTATAACTAAGTCTGGATCAAAAGAGAAATATTTATTCCATCATTGTAAAATTTTACTAGGCAGTTAATTTTCTTCCTTTGTATTGTTATGGAAAGTTTAGGTCACTGGGGAAAGAAGTTCAAAGAGGAGAGACAAAGGGAGGCTTCCTTGGTTCAGGCCTCATCTGCAGTGATAGCCTCTCGACAGACTATGCTTTAATGTGGAGGGCTCCAGATTACCTGAGATACATCCCCAAACTGTAAGCGCCATGTGGGCAAGAACCTTTTCTGCTACATTTCTTTCTGTACATGCAGCAACTAGAAAACTGTGTGGCAGTCATTCCTTTTTATGTAATATTTGTTGAATGAATAAACGAGTCTGCTAGTGTACTGAACATTTAATATGGTCTCCCATGTCAGTTTACCAAAGAGAGACAGAGTGGAATATCAGCAGAAGTATTATCTTACTACCTTGTCCATCTCCCTGCTGCACGGAGGCATTTCCTTTTTTAGTTCACCCCTCTTGATGGTGCTTCCTTATCCCCCAGTCTCACCCTAGGCATTCAGATGTCACTGCCGTTGCCACAGTTTCCCCAACCAGCTGTGAGGGCAGACACCCACTGAACTCAAAACTGCTTTGGAATTCTCTTTAAGACACTTCCAGGAAGCTTCTCTGCAGCAATCAGAATGGGTACTTGAAGTAGAGCCTCTCCCTTGCTGACCCCATTGCACAGCCTTCCTGTGGGTATACCTCCCCAGCCGTTTTCCCCAGATCTCTTCTCTTCTCCCTTGCAGCCAAGGTTAGGTGCTCAAAATACCTCTTATCTATTTCCTAGCCTAAGACACCTGGCAGCTTTATATAACAACTCCAATACCATGCAATTCATAGCAAAGAGGCAGCGGGGGAAGGCAGGAAATCAGATTTCCCTTATGACATCAGGGAGTCTTAGAGCCCTGGAGAACCCCAAACATTTTAACAGTTTCAAGCCTATTTTAGGGCAGACTCTATGGCAGGAGCTCCTATCCTGTAGGATGTTTTTGTCTTCAGGTAATATAAAAAGGCAACAAATAATAACTTAAATTGTGAGGATATTTCTTGTGTAATTAACAAGAATCCAGAAGGAAGTGGCCCAGGATGCCATAATGTCTTTTAAACCCTGGTTCTTTCTGTCCTGCTGCACTGTTGTCTGTTTATGGGCTTTTTCATGTATCTCTTCTCTCAACATGGCTGCCACAGCCCCCACAAATCCCCACATGACAGTGTCCAGAGCAGGAAGAGCTGAAAGGAGGAAAGGGACCTTTTCTTCTCTTGCCTCTTTTATCAGGGGGCACAATACTTCCTGGAAGCTAGGTACAGACTTACCCTTGCAACTCATAAGTAGGTCATGTGTCCACAGTCTGGACCAATCACTGGCCAAAATGTACTGGACTTCCATATTTGTCCTGGATCAACAAGGATTCACTCTCTAGAATTTTGTCAGTGAAAATCAGGAAGAAATTAGAATGGCTTTAGGGTAGAAAAACTAGGGTCTGTTAGCCTGAAAAAACAAAACAAACAAAGACTAAAACAAAAACTGACATGCTATGAAAAGAGAAAGCTAAAAATTCAGGTAAAATGCAAGGCCACATTATTGTGAAGTTAATATGTGCAAGGTGGATCTTTCCCAGTAGCCAAATATTGATAAATTCTGGGGGTCTAGAATGTTGGGGATTCAACTATGTCTGAACCTGTTTGAACCCTGCATTCTGTCTGGCATCTCCTGGTGGCATTTGTTCACTCTGATTTAAGTATTACTTGGGATGCCTCCTTGTTGGATTCAGACAGAATTTTGGGGACTGATGGAGCACCCTCCACCTACCTACTTCCCAAGTCAAGGTTGCCAGAGTTTCCCTGCCTGGCCTTGGCCTCCCCTTTTCTCCCCTGCCCACCTTTCCCAGAAGACCCCCTCCACCCTCTATTACTCCTCTCCCAGAAGATCAAACTCTGCCTTTGAGAAGGGGGCCAGCACAGGGAAAAGAGTGTCATAGTGAAACTGATGCTAGCTAGCACAGGTTTTAGAGTATTTCAGTTTCTGTCACAACCACCGATGAAATTAGAATAACTATCTCTGTTAAAAGTAAAGTTTTTTAAATGTAAAATGAAAGTAAAAATGTTGACAACACTGCAGTTAGAAGAAAAAAGCATTCTCACCACCCAGAGACAATTGTTATGCCTTAGCAATTCCTCTCCAAACTGTTTTTAGTCAACTTTTTTTGTATTCTAGTCACACTGCATTACATTTTGTATTGCCAGAATATGTTTTAAACTCTTAAAAATGTGTAATGGCTGCAGAATACTCCATCGTTGGGTCATACAGTAATTTATTTAACTATATTCCTATTGTTGGATGTTTGGGCTCTTTCCAGTGTTTTATTTTTAGAATTAAGAATGTATAAATTGTATACATAAAACTTTGTACTTTTTGCTGTTTTCTTAGTATAAATTTATTGAAGGGAAATTTACAAGGTGAAATTTATAAGCATTTTTCTAACAGTCTTGACTTTATTCCCAAATTATTATTCATAAAATTTATGCCAGTGCTTGGCTTACCACATCCTAGCCAGCAAAGAGACATATTTTAAAGTTTGGCTCATTAAGAAGGCAAAATTTCAATCTCATTGGTTTAAATGAGACTCTTGTTGCTTAGAGAGTTAGAAAATTTTCATACATGGTTATTACTATGTGTCTAAAACCGAAATCTTTACCTTCACCCTTAAACAGCTGCTGCCTGTAGTTAATGGAAACTCCATCTTTCCAGAGGCCCAGGTCAAAATTCTGGGGTCATCCTTGATGCTTTGATTTCTCTTCCACCCCTCATTTCTCACTCAGTCTATGATGAATCCCTCTGCATGACCCCCACTGTTGCCAGCTGAGCCAGGCCACTGTGCTGTTTTGTCTGAGTCACTGCAGTAGTTTCCTGATTGGTTGCCCCACAGCCAGTTCTCAGCACAGCAGCCAGGGTCTTCTCATTACACCGTAACTAAGATCATGTTACTCCAGTGCACAGAACCCTCTGTGGCTCCCTATTACTCTCAGTGAAGAAGCCCAGGGATCAAATTCTGTAAGGCCCTTTATGATCAAGCTCCTGCCACCTCTCAGACACCATTGTCTTCTACTTTCCCCATCACTCTCTTGCTGGACCTTGTATATACCAAGGCCATACTTCCCTCAGGACCTTTGATCTCATTGTCTGCAGCTGTCACATTTGCTTTCTTGCTGTTCTTTGAACACTCAGGTGCTGCCTCAGGACATTTGCACTTGCTTCTCCTCCACCTGAAAGTATCTTTCCCAGATACTTGCATGACTACTTCTTCTTTGCTTTTTTAAGATCTTTTCTGAAACGTCATTTTCTCAAGGAGCCCTTCTCTGGTTTTCCTTTCTCAGCTTTTCACTCTTGCTGATATTTCACTTTCCACCTAGCTAATATATGCTTTTCTTACTATTCTTAATTGTCATTTACAACCCCACTAAAATTAAGCTATTATAAGGCAGATATTTTTTCCAACTTTATTGAGATAATTGACAAATAAAAATTGTACATATTTAAGGTGTACAATGTGATATTGCAATATACATACACACTGTGAAATGATTATCATAATCAAATTAATTAACATATATATCACCCTACATAGTTACCTTTTTTGTGCATATGGTGGGAAAACTTGAGATCTACTGACTTAGCAAATTTCAAGCCTCCAATACATTATTAGTAACTCTATTCACTATGCTGTACCAATAGGTTTCCAGAACGGTTTGATCTTATGTGGGAAAGTCTGTACCGTTTAGCCAACAGCCCCCTATATTCCCCAGCCTCCAACCCCTGTTAACTACCATCCTACTGTCTGTTTTTTTGTTTGTTTGTTTCTGGCACCCTTGGCTTTCTGTCTTTGCATTTGAAAAAGCAGTCCCCTCCCAATTTTTAATGTCTCATTTTAGCAGAGAAACACCTGCACTAGTCAGCCCAGCTAGGAGTTTTTAGGCTTTCTGAGACCTCTTATGTACAGGTCTGCCTGCTCTACATATTTTTTTTCTCTCCTTTGGAGGGATTTCTTAAGATTGTGTTCTTAATCCTGCAGATTCAGGCCAGGTACCGAGAGCCTCCCATTTGTTGTCCCAAAGGAGGTATCCTGACATTCTTAAGTTTTTGTGACTTTTGTCAATCCTACAGAGTCAGGTCAGCTGTCTGCATGTGCTCATGAGTCTTCTGCAGAGGTTCACGCTTGCGCAAGTCCATGGACGTGCATGCAGATGGCCAACCTCAGGGCAGGGAGAGAGGGATGAGGCACATGGAGCATTGTAGGTATTCATGTGTTAATTAAGGAATCCACAGGTGAAGTATTCCAAACAGCCTATGAAAAGACTTTTTTTATGAAGTCTGTGAAGCAGTTAGTAGGAATTGCAGTCCTTTGTTGAGGAAAGAGCCCTGTTTTCATTGGGATTTTTGTCTTATCTGATTCATTCTTATATCCCTAGCTATTACCTACTGGAAATGTAATGACAGCTCTAACTTTTTGACAATGAGTGAATACATGTGCATTTCCTTTTCAGTGCATTGTCTACCCAGGTTCTTTGTGTTTTTGTTGTTCGAAATACTCATTAAGTTTTTTTCTATCATGAAAGTAGTACATGTTCATAGTAAAAAAAAAATTGGAAAACGTCTCAAAATCACAAAGTAAAAAACTCCGCTTCTCTAGTCTTAACTTTGAGTGGGAACCAATGTTACATTTCGCTTCATTTCCCAGGAAATTTTTTTTTCCCTCCTATGCATAGATATTTTGAAAATGTGGTCATTGTGCAATACAATTTCACATTCCACTTTTCAACTTTCCATTGATTGGTGTGTATTTTCCATGAGCAATAGCAATTTTTACATAGTTTTTTTAGTGATTTCAAAATATTACAATAAATGAACACTTTATTTTACCTAGTTTTTAATTGTTGGCTCTGTTATTTTCTTTTTTTTTTTTTTTTTTTTTTTTTT